>NC_072767.1:24345005-24645005 GCF_022539595.1 Amphiprion ocellaris | reverse complement strand
CAAAGCTGACAGTTGTTTACGCCTGCTATCGGGGTTTGAAGATGTCCAACCAAGCAACTGTGCAGCAAATAATACACTGTTAAATCATCGATCCCTTAGCTACAGCCAGAAAAGACATGACGATATAGCTTCAAAGGGTTTAATGGTGAGGTTGTTCTGGAGAAAAAAAACTAAAAAAGCTATTTTTACCTGGTATTCTTGGTATGTGCACTGCTTTGAATCTTTTAATTTAGGTTATTTAAGCTCTTAAACTCATGGGTGAACTAAACCCTATAAAATCGAAACTTTAACGTGATGCTGGTGGCATTTAGCCTGCATGGAGCCTTCATTCATGCGCAATAAATTGTTTTTGATTCATTCATTCCAAAAATATGTAGCAATATACGCAGCTATTCTTTTCTATGCTGTTTACCCTCTTGCTTCAAGGCTATAATTTCCATTTGGATGATAGCTACTGTGCAAAAAAAGTCTTTTCTGGTAGGATTCCTCCAGGACTGTGTTGACTGAAGTTTTGTCAAAAAACAAGACAAAAAAAGGGCATTCAATACAATTCTGTCAGTCGAGGCAGATTTTTGGTAAAAAATGTTTTTCATGCCAATTTTACGCTTCCCCACCAGGCACGGAATACTATAATCAGCATTTTCTTTTGAGTCTTTGTGCCTGATTTAAGCACACCAGCAAATATTGCATGGCAGACATTGCCATAAAGCAGGGGTCGAGACATTCCTCATAAAAGCCACGGAGGTAGAAGAGGGAGGACAAGATTAGTGAAGCTTTGATTTTAGCTCTTGTTGTGGGCTGAGGGGAAAAGAATATTACAGCAATATGAAATGAAATCCAAGAGGGAAAATCACCCATCTCGCTTCCCGTGCCACAGAAATATTTGCACAGCTACAACAGCGTAGTAGATTAAGTACACAATTTTACAGTCTGTATGAGCAAAGAAGTTGTGCAAAGTTTTGAAGTGACTATATATACTTGCAAGTTTATGTGAGCAAAAAAACCTGCATTAACGCACAGTGCAAGCATGCTATGTGGTGGACTTCATATTTCTCCTGACATAACTGAGACGCAGTGGGGAAACTGTGAGATGGTCATACCTGGGCATCAGCCAGCATCACGTCCTTGATGAGAGGCAGGCCCCGTGACTCGCCATTTTCCACACGTACATAGTGAACCTGGTAGCCACGGATCTGACCGTGCTGCTTGCCTGGCGTCAGGGAACGCCACAACACCTTAAGAGCTGTGGAGTTGAGGACCTCCACCTCCACACGCCTCGGAGGAGCCCCAGGCACTACAGGAAACAAAACAAATCCTCAAATCAGAACGCATTGTTGAAGAATTGCCATTCTGATACATTTGGCTCAATACAAGTAACACCATTTCTCAGAGCAATACAGGATAGAAGATGCACATCATATTGTGTGAGGACATTAATAACCCCCTAATACACATGCATGTACACACAATATCCACGAAATATACTGACTTGCTCCAAGAATGATAGACAGAGGCATTGAAACCCACCCAACACATGCTAGTGTCTGAAATCCCACAATACCACACCTCCCATCAAACCACCCCCCACTTTCTCCTGTCTCTTCCACCTTATGTGTCTGTCTATGGGAAGCCTTGTCTCTCAGTAATAATGACAGACCTTTATGGCAGGCCTTGCTTCTAGGCCTTTCGATCTGCCATGGTCCGTCCCTTCCTAAGATGAATGTACCATTAATAAAAACTCTTCCACTCAAACTGCTTCCATTTGCTCCTCCACAAACAATGAGTCGCGTCCTTCGCCCCCTAAATCACAACCCCATTTCCCCCTCCATCTTCCCCAGGATCATGCACCAATCTTGTTTATTACCAGAATCTTTTCTACCTTTTAGCCCTGCCTGTTATTTCTTTGCCAGGCACTTCCCTGTCACACGTTATTATTGTAATGACACCGGGAAATTTGCTAGAGCTATTATCAGTGGGTTGTGGCTTTCACCCCCTCCAATGCCTGACATGGGTGTCTTTTAAAACAGGTATGGAAAGAATTGGAGCTTGTCTCTCCTGTTGCAGATGTTGTAGATCAGTGTCAGAAAAATGCTTAAAATGCTGCAGCAATGGATGCCAAATGGATCGTAGTGAAACAGAAGCCAATGTCAGCCATCCGTCAATGATTCAGATGGGCTGTGACATGCTCTCATCTTTACTTTTCAGTTTTGCTACTGTATTGCTCAACATCTTTCCCCCTTTGTTATTTGGATTCTACAATATAACTCGTCTGTGGCATGTGTATTTTCTGAGCTGTTGAGGTGGAGATGTTTTTGCAATCATTTTGGGTTTTCTGTTTTTTCCAAGCTTTGTAGTTGTTGTGCAGAACTGCTGCATTATGGTTTTACAAAAGTGTATCAAATGACCAGAAGGGAAAAAAATCTATTCATGAGTACAGTTTTTTTTTTTTTCCAGGAATAGCCAACTGAGCAAACTTTTACAATCACGTGACAATGGTGTACACAACAGTACTTACTGCACAGTGACTGTTTTAACCTTTTTTATCAGCCAGATTTTCCAGTCAGGGTATTTCTTCTGCAGCCTCACACGTACATACATCTTTAACCTCCGACCTGCTGTTACCACCGTAAATGCACAGACAGATATGGCCTTGCAGTGTACATCCCTCATAAATGCTTATGGCTCTCAGCTGAGCAATGGGATACTGTTAAAAGCCTACAGATTGATGCAGGATATTGGATGTGGTAGCTAGAATAAATTACATTTGCCTGGTTATGTTTTAATAGCAAAATGCCTTATTTCCCAAGTGCCTTATCTAATATGAGTGTTTCCATTCATAAGCTGTTTGTCATCTACTTATTTAAAAAATACTGGTGTCTATTTGAAACCATGCAACCCAAAGAAAAACTGGTAAATTTGGACAGCGCTCACATTTTTTCACTCAAGGCTTGTATGATGGACTTGTGTGTTGGACACCTTATATCTCCATCTGTAGGTAAAGTTAGCTTCTAAAAAATAAAGACGCATGTACCGTCTTCATCTGTCCGACAGATCAGGGGCTCGCTCTCAGGGCCTGAACCGATCACAGTGGAGGCAGACACAGTGACGCGGTACTGGGTCCACTTCTCCAGTCGCTGCAGCAGCACCTGCTCTTCAGTTGCAGGCACCAACGGCTCGTCCACGGTCTCCTCATCGTCCCCGGCCCCGTCTGATGGGCCCACCACCTGGTAGCGCACCCTATACCCCGCCAGGGCACCATTCTGACTCTTCAAAGGCGGGGGGCGCCAACTTACCAACAGGGTGGTGGAGCTGGTGCTGCTGCACTTAATGTCTTGAGGGGGAGCTGAGGGCTCTGGTGAGGTGGAGAGGACAGGAAGGGAAGGAAGGAAGGAAGGCGGGGTTGAGGACGAGGAGGATGGGGTAGGTAGGGGAGGGGGAGGGAGGGAAGGGTGAAAAACAAAAAAATAAAAAGATGGGAGAGATAAAGAAAATGAAAAAAAGGAAAATTCAAAACTCAAACAAAAAACAAGAAGAATAATTTGAAACAAAATTGCAAAACAAAGACAGAGGCAAAATGTTTAAAAGAAAAAAAGAAAACCAACAAACAAATGTCAACGTAAGATTCATAAATGAAGAACGGCACAAGCTTGTGTAATAATGAATCAAGATGGCAAATATATGCAAGCATATTGGTTCTGCTAGATTTTTGCCTGTAAGTCGTATCAAAGCTTTATAGTGTTGTATATTACTGCTACTTCTGTGCTACCACTGAGCCACTTAGCTGTGTACATAAGTTTTACTAACTAAATGTCATAATAGCAATAATTTATAAATATGTTTTAAAATAAATCTGTTTAATAAAATCAAACTCTATTTTCATTTTGCACCAGAACTTTCAGCCAAATTAACCCAAAGTAAAATTCAACTATATATTATGAGCTAGCAGGGAGATAGTCAAATGTGTCCTTTTAAAATTGTACAGTATTAAAACATTCCAAGATGGTGGCTGTTATTTTTTTCTGAAATGATCTTGGAAAATATGTTAAAAACATACACATCTGTGAATTTTCTGAATCAAACTCAGTTCCCTTGGTTTCTAATCTGCACCAAGCTCTTAGACAGCTTGTGCTTGTCCAGAGAATATGCTGTGCAGGGAGCGATAAAACGTCTCACTTCTCTGCCAGAGTTTGGTATTATACGGATAAGAGGACATGTATGAAAATATTTCTGTCCAAGTGGGGTTTCCTCTGTCCCCCACACATACTTTATGGGAAAACATATTCTTTCCATCTTGGTGCGACGAAGTCACTTCATTATTACAGTTTTGTCTGTTATGTAAGTAAACATAGCGCAAAAATCAAAGACAAACTTAAATATCATCAGAAAAAAACTGGCATTTCACACACAGCAAATAAAGAATAGAACTCAAATGAAAACCATGGAAACAAGCAGCATGTTCTCATTCCAAAACAAAGGCTAAAGAAATAAATTATGAACTGAAGGAGGGTACTGGGAAATGAATTTCTCTGTAACCCAGGTGACTCGAAAGAAAGAACCACAACAACAGTTAAGGTTCAAAATGACAACTCATGAGAAAAACATGAAAAAACAGGATACTCAGCATAAAAAGAAAATAAGAACATTTAACTTCTAACAAAAACAACAATAAAAAAACAAACAAAAAGAAAATCACAAGCACCGTCTGCATCATACGTACCTGACTCCCAAAAATACAAAATTTTTAAGACTTTCTTACCACCAGCACCTGACAACAGAGCGTGCTTACTCGAGTCAGTGAGCTGCAACACTTTCCTTCCCAGAGAGAATTTTTGAGATCAATCCTGGCTTTTGAATCAGTAAACACCTTTGATTTTGATCAATTGAGATACTTTTGGACCCATTGTGGGGTTACTGGGAGGGAGAGAGTTGGCTCTGTGCTGTAGCCAGGGCTGTTTAATACTGTAATGTTGGGCCGGAGGGTCCACAAGACTGTGAGAGGGGGAGCCATCAGGGGGAGAAAACTCACTCCTACGATATTCTGTTCTTGCGTACTTGGCCAAGCACACAAACATCCTTCCTTGTTAACAATTTGCACAAATAAATCCCATTTCATTGCGCTGTGCTTATGTATCTTTGCAAAGCTTATTGCCATTTTAAGATTGCCAAGACCCAAGAAAAGAGGAAGCAACATGGAAAGCTTGTATTGCCGAATTCATAAAAGTTTAATGATAGTGTTCTGACTGTAATGTCACTTTGGCCAGAACATCTTTTAAAAATGAAAATAAAAAACAGGAGTTTTTAGTAGAAGACAGGCCTCCTCCCAGTGAAAACTGAATGCTCTGCACACAACAAATAAGACAGGACCTCAGCCACAGTTCCCAAACCCTTCTCTGTGTCCAATGGGCTTATTTACTTAAGGTCTTACTGGATTTTGAGCCTTTCAGCTTCTTTCCTTCGCTCATATTGTATTTGCAAACTCTCCACATCAAGAATGATTGCTCAGTTCTCAATCTTTGTGGTGGGGAAAAAGGCTATGAATCTGACAGGGGCCAGGCTATCAGAGTGCACAGGCATCCTCATGCCTGATAACGGTTTAAGACTAGCTGGGGCACAGCTTTACTAAAGTGCATATCCCATGAAGGCCAGTGGTAGGATTATGGATACTAGAACTATACAACCACAAAAGAAGAAACTCAGCTAATGCTTCACTTGAGGTTCTTTTGAAGCTTCCCTGAAAGAGTTTCCTAAATGCTATTTGACAAATAATTAGTCATGTCTGCATTCATATCCTTCTCTTTGACTTTTAAGTCTGTTGTGATGTGACTGGGAGCTCTGGGTATAAAGTCTGCAATGTCAAGTACCGGTGGCATACCTAATCATTATGACTACCTTCAGATTAAAAGCGTTTTTAATGCAGCATCTTTCGTGGATATGAATCACACACATTATTGCTAACAGTTTAGCTACACAGGTCATTATCCAATGCCTTTTGTCAGCTCTTTAAATGACACAGATTGTCACTGCTTTTGCTATTAGAGTTTAAGCACATGTCTATATTTGAACTGTATTTTCATCAGAACCCTCCCAATGGCAGAATGTTTGTATTTGGAAATCATTATGGAATTAATCCCCTCTGATGCCAAATGGCCATGGTGTGGCTCACACAAATATTCCAATATATCTAAAAACCTACTGCAATTATAGTAAGTGGGGGGCTAAACTGCTTGTTTGGTTAAATACAGAGGATTTAGAATCTGCCACTTTAATTTGAGAGATAGCACTTGACTGGCTACTGGCAGGTTCTAGGTATAATCTAAATGTGTAACAAAGCCTGACAATCCAAGGCCTTGGCTCATAGCTCATTGCAAAGCATGAAATTAATTCTGACGCTATGAAATGGGATTCTTATCTGCCACTCTGGGGCCTTGCAGTCCCCCAGCACCCACTCCCAGGGTCTATCTCAGGTCCTGTTACCACGCCTTCGATCTGGGTAACAGCTGGAGGAATGCTGGGAGCCCTCGTGGCTCTCAGGTTGTGGACCAACTCCGGCCACCTCTGAACGGTCTCACAAAAATGGTCTGAACCTTTTCTGATAGGGCAGCATACCCCACGAGGCCTTGCGTCTGAATGAGGGCCACTGTTGCCAGTACCATCTTGATTTATTCACTACAGCCTGAGGTAATATTGGCCAAGAGAGCTTGATAAATTTTTTTTTTTTTTTTTTTTGGTGCTCTTTGTTTTGATAAGATATTTGGCATCAATCACAATGGACCAAATAAAGACTGAGAGAGAATTGTTGTTGTCTGAAGTGTGTTTTTTTCTGAGTTCTTGACAGAGTGGTCCCCATGACAATAGCCTCTGGTAATGCTACTTGGACTGAGCACAAACTTCAACAATCTGTGAACATTTTTACTACAAATAATAGACAACAAAGCAAACTGGAAAATCATGTTGTCTGTCTTACTTTTCACTTTGTGGCAAAGCGTTTCAGTCTGCCAGACATTTCGATGGATTCAAATCAAGGCGGAAATGGCTGTGAAGGGTTGCGAGTAAAAGTTGAGCATGCTCATGAAGCAATATTAAAATTGCATTCAGCCATTGCTCCTTAATGTGTTTTGGATAGAACGGGCATGGGCAAAATTGATTTATTTTTTACTGCAGTAATGCTCACTGTTTTTGTGGATTTTCATTCGAGCTGATCCTTCCTAAAGATTTCATTAATGTTTAAATATAATCGAGTATCTGCAGCTAATTCAGTCAAGCATCCAGTTAGAATTCCTCAGTATAGTCTTGCATAGTGTTAGATATATTCCAAGACTATTTTACTGTACATGTATGTGTGTTTGTGTGTAACACAGCCAAAGTGACAGTACAGTACTTCAGACTGTGGCACTAATGGGATATGTTGTGTGTGTTTGTGTGACACTGCTCTGTGAGAGGTAGTTATCCAACAACTGTGCCAGTTTACTACCTTTAAACTAGTGGATACTGTGTTTCTTTGCATTTGTATCTTCATATGTGGCCTATGTACTTCTTGTTAGCACACTAAGATTTTTCTGGTGTTTTCTGAAAAGGCTGACAGTTTCCAGTGTCTTAAACTGCATCGTGACAGCAATTCAAGCTATATGCGTCACAATGCTTTTCAGTGAATTGAATGCGTAGAGACACTGTTATTCCTGACCTGTACAAGCAGCCAAACCACAGATATGCCAGTGTAATTCTTAACTGTGTAAAAATTTCCTAATATTGCCTTCCAATACGATGAATAATTGGAAGAATATACTGCAGTCCAAGGCAGGTCTTTGGGAAAGAGTATGGCAGACTGAATCGCTACATCACACATTCACTTACCTCAGAGAGTCCAACAGATCAAGTTAATTATTGTGTTGCATTACAAAACATTTTGATTTGTCTGACTTTGATTTCTGACTTCAGCAGTGAGAGACCAATGGATGCATCTCACACTTGCTTGTGCAGGGACGCTTCAATGAATTAAAAAAACGGCTGAAAAAAATCAGAACCGATGAGGCCGAAGGTGAAGAAAGGGCAGTATAGGTATAGGTGGCTGTTGACTTTAAAATAATAGCTAAAAAACAGTTGATAATATTGTCATGGAAAATAGAATTTATGTTGGACATAATATTTACAAAGTTTGTCACTAATCTGAACACAGTTTGAGTCTAATTTCCAGGACAGTAGTATCAAATTTCAATTGTGGGCAAGGAGATGTCATTATTAACCAGCAGTAACTGTTTCTGTATGTTGTAAATGTTTGACCCTAAACGGAAGAGTCCCTCGTCTAAAGCAGAGTTAGACTTATTCTCCCCTCAAAAGGCAAGAGCATGTAAATCCTTGCCAATATGTGCTGCTGTGTTGTAGCTGCTTGTGTCTGTGGTGGACTTGGGTTCACGCAAGAACCCAACAGAAAGACAAAAAACACAGCAAGCTACTGTTTGGAGGGATGTCAAACCAATACTCTTTCAGATAACCCAGAAATGAATAGAAATTGGTAAAAAAAAAAAAAAAAAAACAACAAAAGATCTAACTGAAAACTTTCTCCAAAAGAATTAACATAAAAGGAAGAGGACACAAAGTGAGCAAGGTGATGTCAAGCCATTCCAAGGAGAGGTTTTGTTCCAATGCACAGGGGAACAAGTGGCAAAGAGAGAGAAAGCGCTGGGATAAGGGGATGTAAGAGGAAGAGGAGGGTGTATCCAATCCAATCAGCTTGCACTGTACTAGTCAAGAACAAATGCAAAAAAAACAGGGGCAAGGATATCACAAACACATGTTGACGGGTGAAGATGTGCACAGACACTCGAGAGACGCCATGACAGAAATGGGGCTGGATGAACATCAAGTATTTTCATGCCTGGACTGATCAGAGATCAACGGTGCAGTGAAAGGTTCTCAACAGCACCCCATGTGGGCAGGAGTGAGTGTCGCATGCAACTGGCGCTCTCCTCAGTGACTCTGCACTGTCTGTGTGGCTCTGTTGCCTAGCAGTAACAAAAAGAACTGTGAAGTGGTTGGTCCAAAGCCCCCACGCCCAGATGTGGGGGGGACAGCCAAAAAGCTGCACTGGTAGAAACAGAAAATGTGTTAAAAGAAGTCCACTCCCACCGCCATGGCTCTCCTACGTCCCTGTTGAAAATCTCTGATTTGTGAAATCTATAAAGCGCAGTCAGTTAATTGAGAATAATAGCCGCTGCTCCAATAGCACACATGTCTTTGTCTTTGATTTTCGATTTCATGTATCATCAAGATCCACAATGACTAGCTCAGATTCACCCGTAATCCCATAAATCCAGCTACATTTTCAAGGTTCTTTACCATTAATGTATTAAATGTCAGTGCTCAGCATCATTGTTAATCTTTGTGTGCAGTGTAAACCCAAGAGACATGAATTTAATACCCTGTCATCCCAACAGTACTTATACCTACAATTGGGTATTTGACTGGATAAGCTTAGTGTCTTTTCTTTCTCTACAGCTTCCACTGCTGTGCACTATGACATCACTCATGTTAATTTTAGCTGGATGGGTTAAATAATTCAGTTGTGTTCCTGTTATCTGTAAACTACAATAATGAGTGCAGAACTGATTTGCTGGGATAAATTTAGGTAGTATGTAAGTACTTTTGGTGACTGCTTACGAGTTTTTTTTTTTTCTTAGAGGACTAAATTCAGCTCCAGTTTCCTCATCATCAATATGCATGCAGTTCATATGAGAGCCTTGACGGTCTTAGAGGAGAACTGACATTTTTTGTGTCTCTGTCACGTGGGAGGTGCACTTGCTGTTGACAAAGGAAAAGCAAATATGAACAAAAGGGAAAGGGAAATAAAGAAACTGCCAAAATTGTCAGTCCACATTAGCTTGATTTGTTTGACAGTGAGGAGTACATTCTATAGTTTCGCACCAAGTTAGAAAATAAGGTAATTCCAAAATAGAAAAGGTTGTAAAACAAAAAAAAGTATATTTAACCCTTTGTAGCGTCTTTACTCTTTTTTAGTGCAAATACCACCTTACATAAGGTTGAAAATACCCTAGTCATACCATAACAGTGAGGGTAAGAAAAGAAAGGTCAAGTACAAAAATATTAAGCCACATATTGAGATTAAGACAAGGAATCAACAACACACAAGTTAAATCACTTTGTCATGTAGTCTCAATCAGCCTTCAACTGTGTTTACGTCTGAGGAAAAACACAGTCATAATTCAAAGGCGATGAGGCAGTTGACATCAGAGAAAAGTTTGCAAACACCACTCAAAAGGAAATAAAAACACATAACCTCATTAGAAATCACTTAAAAGGTCCACAAAGACATAGAACCATTATTCTTTAATGATTTACTGCGGAAAATCCGTTAGCCCACCCACAAAGACAAGAGTAGAGAAGACTGAAAAAATGGGCTACATACTGGCTTGCAAGGTCTTGTGCGAAATGTCATTTGTGAAGGCTCCAATGCCTTTGTTAGAGATGGCTGCCAGGGAGAAGTGGTAGTCTGTGTTGGGGCGGAGACCTTCCAAAACATATGAAGTTGTGGGTCCAAACATTTTCTTCATCTGTTGATTGAGAAATAAGTTATTGACAACTTGATTATTGACAAATGTGACATGGGATCATTGGGCGCTTGTGTACATCTTGCAGTGAAAATACAGCAGAAAGTTCGACAAACACTGAAATTTGTACCTGGGTGCCAAAATTGCCTTCCTTGTAGCGAAGTTCATAGTTTATAATTCCTTCTTTATCGTAGGCAGGTTCCCAGGTCAGTTCAATGCTAGTGTCAGACACAGCACCAACCTGGAATTTGGATGGCTGACCTGGAACTGAAGAACATAGCAGAGGACATTGGAGCAGGAAATGTTACTAGAAATCAGTGACAAGACAAGGAAGTTAATATTATACATGAGAGTGGTCCCATCCAATTACCACTGTAAAGGTCAGTGATTTCTTAATAAAATAGTGTATTTGTTATCTACACAATAACATGATGAGCATAATTAAATTGTGCATAAAATGACAGAGGAATAAATTGCAGTGGGAAAAAAGTAGCTGGCTGACAGGCAAAATACAACTGTGCTCTACATATTTTTGAGTCTCTGAAAGTGGATATGCCACCTCGCGCTTACAATGATGGAGTCATCTTTTGCTCACACCTAAAACTGATTCTATTAGCTTTCAGAGGCTCGTGCACAAATTTGGTTGTTTTTTTCAGACTAAAAAGATCAAACAGATTTTGTCATCATTTGCTGAAGATGCAGATGCACAGGCAAATTTTGCACAGCAGGGGAGAAAAAATGCCTCTTTGGCAGCAAGTGCAGCCTGTTTAAAATTTTATAAAATGTGCTGCTGATGCATAAGAACAGCTAAAGTTGTTCCTCATTGTTTGTCAAAGTATTCCCCTTAAACACAAGGCTGGAGAACAGGTCTAGCATTTACCAAATTTCAATACTGCTTGAACTGCCTGAAAATTAGACAGGCGCCTTTTGTACAACACCTGTACCAAGTTGACCAAAACAAGCTTTCATATCCTTACCTCCTTGGAGTACTTTGACATGGATGGGCTCTGAGAAAGGTCCGTCACCTACGGAGGTGAATGCTAAGACTTTGATTGTGTAAGTTTCTTGAGGAACTAGGCTCTGGATGGTGGTGATGATGCTGTCCTGGACATTATGGATCTGCCAGAGGCTCATGGGCTGGGAGTCATCCATGGTATAATAAACACGGTAGCCCTTGATCTGCCCATTGGGCTCCTCTGGCTCTTCCCATTGCACCATCATGGTGTTTTGGGGAAGGATCTGGGCCTTAATGTTTCTTGGTGGACTGGCGGGTGCTTGTTCACCAGTTCGAGTTTCTACCGGCTCACTGGGAGGACCCTGGCCAATTGTGTTGACGGCTGAGACACGGATTTCGTACTCTGTGTTGGGGTAGAGGCCACCAATGCTGTAACGTGTAGTGGTGATATCATCTACCGTCTCATACTTGCTGTCTGGGGACTTGGCTCTATACTGAATGATGTAGTATGTCACCGGATCTGGGTTTCCTGAGTCCCACGTGATGGTCACACTGGTGGCAGTGGTTTCAGTGACCACAGGGGTACCTGGAGGCTTGGGGAGAGCTGTTACAGTGACAAAACAGGAAGGAAAGAGGACTCAGTCATTTACCATAATAGTTACAGACTGGGGAGTTTTGCAGCAAAAACAGAAAGCATGGCAATTCCTTCACACTGATCCAAGAACATCATTATAAGACAGACTGTAGTTGCAGTACATTTAAAACTTGACTGTAGTTAACCTTCTTCATAAGTACCCTTCTTTGCAAGCACAGTTATCTCTTACATTTGACAGTGATCTGTGCCACAGCTTCAATGATGCCAAGGCTGCTCATGGCCACGCAGGTGTAGTTGGCTGACTCACGGACGCTGCTCAGTTCGAGAACGTTCCTGCCCACTGGCATCTCATCCTCAGGTGTCAAGTCCTCTGAGTTGAGCATCCACTTGACATAAGGCATAGGCGACCCCACTGCCACACACGTAATGTTCACACTGCCACCGGGCATAATTTCCTGACTTGTTGGTGGAATGGAGAAGCGAGGAGGAACCCGTCGGACTGGGAGAAGGCATGAGGAAGGGGAGAGGATGACAAAAGAGGGCAAGGGAGTCAAAAAAAGAGAAAGAGAAAGGTAACAAGAGAGGCCGATGAAAATGGACCCTTCTCAAGGAAATACTTAACACAAAAGGTTCAACATGGTAAATGTGAACTCAAACACAAAATAAAACTAGACTTTTCAAAACATAAAAATATACAAATAATGAGAAGGAACTAAACTAACAGAACTGCTTCAACAACAATATAGATTAACAATTAAGCAACGATTCATAGCAACAAGGTTCCATTGACCAATATTTGACCCATCACAGCACAATTAAAGACACAAAAATCTATTACGAGTTTCTCATCTTTGGGACTGAACTGCTGGCATAAATACAACTACAGCATAACCTGATCACGAAGTATGAAGGTGTGTAGTAAAGGCCATGTGATAATGCTATCACATAAGGCCAACATGGCAACCTGGAACTTCCTGTCCTCTCAGGCAGGACGTAGGCCATTTCAGGCTTTTCCCACAGCACAGGAAGTGTAGGGTTACTGGACTATTGACCATCTTGATGAGGTCTCTAAACACATTCTAGCGTAGGTTTGCACTTGACACCTGTCTCTACTTCCTAGTTACCTTAAAGATGAGAAACTTTAATCAGATTTTTGTGGTTTAGGGTAGATCCACTGGACAAAGCCTTATTAAGATCTGACACGGTTCCATTGATAGATGCAGCTATCAGTTTCACAGACAGCATGCATAAATAGATCGAGGTAAATTAAGGAGTAAATGATAACAAAATCAGATATAAAAATTGAGATAAAATGCATAGAGGAATATAACTGAAGGGTCGCTAGCATGCCCAGACAAAAGACGATTGGAGAGGAAAATAGAAGTACAAGATAGAAGAGGATATAACATCCGAGGAAAGGATAGGAAGAAAGGGAACAGAGTAGCAGAGAGTGACAGAGGAAGAAAAAGAGAGGGGAAGGTTGGAGGAGGGTAAAGGGGGGGTAACCCGCTTCAGTGCTGTGTAAACTTTGTTTTTCTTCGGCTAATGTGACAAAATGTGATGGTGGCACATTGTCACATCGCAGTCCCAGTAAACACAAAATAACTATTGAGGAACAAGGTGTGTGCCTAGAAATACACAGAAAAAGAATTAGAAGTAATTGTAGCTAAAGAGTCTACTATCACAGAGTGTTGGAGTAGAGAAACAGAACTGGATCAACAGGGTGTAGAAATCCAGAGAATAAGAGAGAGAAAGAGATAGAGGGCAAGGGTAAGAGAGGGGTAGCTGAAAAAGGTCTGAATGACAGCTCAGAGAGGGAGACAGGGAGAACCTCAAAACTCATGGATAGGACTGGAAATTTGAGTGGAGGGAGGTTGATAATGAGCCTGAGGTGCAGAGGAAGGGCATGGAAGGTACTGTGTTCTTGCATGTGCGTGTATGTATTCATACATAGATGTATATGTTGGGTTTTTGCGTTGGTATAGGCATGAGTGTGCGCGTGTACAGTATGCAAGAGTTAAGAGTGAAAGAGTATGATTTAGCAAAAACACTGTGTTCATGAGAGGCATCCCAGCAAGCACTTGACAGATAGTGACATGCAAGAAGTGGCTAACTTTAATGCTTACCCAGATAAAACAAACTTTACATTATTTAGACAATTTAATGTAGGGTTTTCTTTGTCTATGTTAATTCTAAGGAGGATGACTTTTGTATGCGCTTTAAAAACCTAAACCAAGTTAAACCGAAGAATAGTTAGTTAACAAGCTTGAGAAAATCATTATGTGGTACATTAAAAAGCAAAAGTTTTTTGAAGAGAAACAGGAAGGTCTTGAATTTACAAAAATGAATACAGTCAAAAGCAGCGGACTACTGAAGGGGTCTATAGCTACATCTACTCAACGTCAAAATGTTTGTTGGGATGCAAAGATTAAAAAGAGAGAAGGAAAGTAGTAAAGATGTAGAAGTAAAAAAACGATGAACTAAATGGAAGAGATGACCTTAGAGACAGACAAGACAGGAAAGACAGGGACGAGAGACGAGACACGAGGCAGAGTAAAGCAGACTCGAGCAGCAAGACAGCAGACAAGACAGACAGAGGGAGACGGGCAGACAGTGACGGATGAGCACGCAGACATACTGTACAATACGCAAAGGGGAAGGGGAAGGGTTGTTGGAGAAAGGGGGAAGGAGGAGGAGGATATAAGTGGGGGATAGAATAAGGAAACTGTGATTCTAAATAAAAAAAATAAACAAAATAAAAAAAGATCATGGCTCAAAGTGGGTTTGGAGGTCTCACACACTGGGGCTTAAAATCAAGAATCACCTACACGTCCCCTCCTCCCCACCTTAAACATTGCACGTCAGTGCAAGTGTAACTTGGGAAGTCTTGGGATGGGTGGATGTGACGTGTGTGGAGGGGTATATAGGGACTGAGGAGGAAGGGGTGGAGATTTGGGGGGGAGACTGAGGGGGGCATCAAGGATAGGTAGCATTCCAAAATACACCGTGTCGATCCAAATGGGATTCATATGATCGTTGCTTGGGACAGTTTAACTCTTCCACCAAACTAAGGCACAAATATCACCTACACACACTCTAAGGGGATTTTTACTGGACAACACATAAAAACAGTATTTTGACATGTAGTCCAAAGCTTTTTAGTAAATAAAAGCAAGCTGACATTGTGTGTCATCTCCAAGTAGTGGAAACCCATCTAGTTTTACTGGCTTTTAACAGCCATTTAATATTCAATCATAGAAAACATCTGTTTTGCATGTATAAATATTAAAAAACACTGACAGTCAAGTTTCAGTTACTGCAGCCCATGTTGGGCTTTTAATTTGTCGTCCTCTGAACTACTCTACACACATCTCAGCTATTCACTGTTAGTTTCCATTACTCTACTCTCCAGGGCAAGACATGACCTGACCTTGAGGGCAAAAAGTTCTTCAAAGCTGACCTTTGAAGAAATGCTCCTTTGTGGTACACAAAGATACACACTGTGAAAATGTACCAAGAAAAAAATGGTCAATGGCATTTTCGAAGAGCATTCTGTCCTTAAAAATGTCAAATCTCCAAAGATTACAATTTAACAAAAATGTCTCAAAAGCAAACATGGCCCTTTGAAAAACATCTGCTGTAATACATATCAAAGAATCATAGTGTGCTCTACCATGACCTGAGTTGGACAAAAATAGAATTAAACAGCGGGAAATAGGACCTTTTGGTTGAGATATGCTATGTCTCACTATGACATAGTCACAAAAAAACATGTTGAATGGGAAAAAAAAAAACATCCCATCATAACGGGACAGAAAATATATTGCTGCATCCTAATTTTTCAAAAAATGCCTAACTTAACAACAAAGGTGAAAGGGCAGCCCATTCCTCACACAGACATGCATGGGTGTGGCTATGGCATGAGTGACATATACAGGTGCGCCCCCATCCACTTGGGCAAACACCAGAGAACCAATACAATCCAAAAAATGTCACCCAAGCCCATCCAAGCATGCCATTCATTCCCGAATATAGCATTATTCCAGACACACACGCACAAAATCAAATGAAAGGAAAGAAATCAAACTGAACAAATCCACAAAAAGAACTACGTCCGAACAGCATAGACAGTACCAGAGTGCAGCTGTGTTCAACAAAGAGGTATGCATCAATACTATTAGATGTTTTTCAGCTATGATTTGTCTCTTTAATTTTGCTTCCAATCCAAAAGAATGGCGAAAACTGAATTGGACAAAATGGGTTTGTTGTTTTTAGGGGGAAACATCCAATCAAAGCGTGTCTGAGGGTGATCTTCTCTCCCTGGGGCTCAGGTCAGCCAATGGACCGGGAGCTGTAGTGGCTGAGTGAATGAGGTTTCCCCACAGGAATATGTCACTGTTTACCGCTGAGTAACTACAGTGTCAGGGCGATATGGGAGCTAACATCAGTCACCAGCCAAATGCTTGTAACTTTTGGCTGTGGCTGGCAAGTGAAATGTGGAATATACAACTCACTGAGCCAATACAAAGACAGAAGCTTTCCTGCTTTGAAAAACACAAAAAGTCAGGGGCGCCTAATAATGAATGGTATGTAATCAAATCTGAATTTGAAAAAATTGGAAAGCAGCATACACCATGAATCTGAGAGATAAGTGAATTTGGTCTTTGGTTACAATGGAAGATCAAGAACTCGCAATCAGTTGATGCTACAGCACATTACACTACAGATTGGGAGAGAAAATTATGAATCTTAAAACGCAGAAAACACTTGGGGGAACAACATTTACTGTGCAGCTAAATGTCAGTGTTTCATGCAAATGAGTCACTGTCCTCATTGATTGGACACAGGCCTGTATGGTATGGCTGAATGTTCAAGTGAACTGTCACGTCAATGGTCTGGTAACCCTGGACAAGCTGAGAATGTGTGCCGCACCCTCTCCTATCCTGCCCTTAAAATGTGAAACAAAGTAAATAAAGAATCCCAATTGCATGGACAGGCTCCTCATTCACAGAGACCAGGAGCCCAGCCGGCCCATTTGGAATTGAGAGAAAATAAAACAAACATATACCTTTCATTTGGACTACTAACAACATATAATCTTGTTTCAAGCCCCAATGTGGAGAGAAAGACAAGAAGCCTTACACTGGACGAGGTGAGAAGCAGTCGAGAGAGAATGCCAGAGTACTGCACTAACTCTAATAGTGGGCAGTGTTGTGGAGGGATTTGTGCCAAAAAACAGAGGTCAGAAGGTGGACATTATCGGCCATTTTGGTGAGGCAGGTTTTGCTGCCCCAAAATGAAGGGGGAAGCCAAAATAATGTGCAGCCTTTAGTGTCACCTTGAAGCTGAGATTACACCCTCTTGCTGCCTGTGGACACAGGCGCAGTATGGAGATCCTTTAGTCACACTTGCCGGGTGAGGCCTACGGCATTTACATATAAGCTGTAGGGGTCGGCCTGCATTAACATACCTTGGCTGCGCCAATGCTAAATAGTCACTATGGGTGGCTCATCAAAATGGAAATTATTATCTAAGGAAAACTGACAGGAATCATGGCAGGGGTGTCTAATAATAGCAAGCAGTGAATCGAAGGGATTTCAGAGTGTATCACTTTCTTTCCATTGTCTTACAGGTAGATGACAAGCAGTCAAATGATACTGCAAGCATGTCCTCTCACTGTGCTGATTGATCCCTTCAGTGAATATTATCAGTCGGATTGGGGAAGGAAGTGTAATTCACACATTTGCATTAGAATATGAGGTAATGAAACTTTTGCTTTGTATAACAAATAACTGCATTTCTGATACCGATACAATTTTTTGAAGGGTGGCTGTTATCTTCAGGACTCCTTGAGACAAACATCTAATAGAGATGGCAGGATTTTGCTTTGGCCAGTGAGAACATAAGGTGTAATCTAGCTTTCTTTCCCAACATTACACACAAATGCATAGCAGGACATGCAAGCACATTCAAAATCAAGCAGATACCTTTGTAGGAGGGTAAACATGCTCATGCGTAGATAACAGCACAGTCTTTCTGCATCAATGTTATTTTCAGGACTAGATTTAGACATTGCCAGGTTTCTGTATTTTATGACTGGCTTACTGGGATTGTGCCATACTTTGTTGACACTACAATGTTGAGGGCAGCACGGACAGATTATTAACTGACGGGTTTAGAACCTTCAGAATCTTCTCGAAGAAAATGCTGGTGTTGAATGCTTTTGAAAAAGGGTTTGCCTTGTTGATATTGTGGGACTCACTGCGGCTCACATAAAATCTCTTTTTGGCTTGTGGATAATTAGTAGGTAAATAGCAACTGACAAAGTGCCATTAAGTGAAATAGCCTGAGCTATGAAGTTTGGTTAAAATGGCAAGCTCATATGGAAAATCTGGTACTGGGTCTTGCTGAAAAACACACGCACCACTATGGACGGATGCTACCAAAGCATGGATATTGCTAATTAGTTTTCTGCTGGAGCAGCAGTGTTTTTCCATATGACTTTCAGATACTTTGCAGAGATCAGTTTAATCCCCATAAGATCAGCACACTTTGACAGCCACACATACAAATGCTGCCACTCTCAGAGGAGACTTGATAGCGAGAGCGCGTTATCTCTTCTACCTGAAAGAATAATATGCATGACCTACCCAGACTTGCTGAGCTACATGTAATACCTCGAACCAAAAGCCACGGTTTCCTCCCAAAAATATGTATCTCATGTATTCATGAGACTAGCAGCGCTGTAAAATTTACAGACAAGCTCACTGCAGCATTTGACATGAGATTCAATATAGATCCGATTACTGCACAAAGCCAGCTGCAACATAAAGCAGTAAACAGTGTTTGCACTGATCTCCGGTTCATTTAGAACTTTCTTCTCATTATTGTTCTGAGACTACAACATGAACATTTAAAAACAGTACTGTGTTTTTTGTTGTACTTCCAGAATATTCATTATTTTAGTCATCAATCTAAAAACCAATTCCATTCGATGAGTGTGTTTGTGTGTACAAGGGAAGGAGGGCTTTTGAATAATAGATTATAATTTGATTGTCATGACTGCGAAGCAACACAGGCAGCAGTCACTCAACAAAACCAATCACATCTAGCTGCTGCCATTTGAAAATAAAAGTATCTTTGAGCACCCGCTAAGCAACAGCAAATGTGATGTCGAAGTCATTATATTGTTATTGATCCACACGACACTGTAAATGGCATCCCTTAATGGGTGCCTGAAATCACCATGGAACCCAATGAGGCCCAATCAGGTCTAATTTTTTCGGTAATGGATCGCTATAAACAAGATGACAGGAACACTGGCTGTACACACACTTATTATTTCATTCGGCATTTGCATTTGCACTCCAAGACTCAAGAAGCAGAGCAGCATCATTTTGAAAAAGAAACATAAATCTCACAAACAAATGAACCACAAAAAGACAAACATTGTTTTTGAACGGAAAAAAATAGGTCAGGAACAGAAATAAATTAAACAAAAAGGAAAACACACAAACACAACACCATTATCACAACACAAAAAAATTACCCAAATAAAGGTAAGCCAAAAAAGGGGTGTATCAGGGAAAACACTTGTAGAAAACCAAAGAAAAGAGAAGGAACCAACTGAACAAAACACAGGGAATGCAGAAAACAAAAGACCATCGCGGCCAAAGGGATTTTGTACAGGCATGCAAGCGCAGTTACATTCTCCCATCATGCAACAAGTTCTGTTATTTCCACGTGCTGGGTTTCCATGACAACACGTGCAAGAAAGCCTTTAGGTGCAGAAGCAATACCAAAGGATGCAAAACGAGAAAAGGCCCCACAATGCAAACATAAAAGTAAATTAACAAGACCCGAGCTAATCGGGTTTGCTTTCATCATTTCTTCCTTGGAAATAAAAATTTCTTTCATAGTCATTTAGCAGTTTGGATTAACTGATTAGTATTTCTTCAAATTAGTAATTAATCGAGCTCTGTAATAGGCAAATACAGCTAAAATTTTTCAACATGTTGAATTTATTATTTTTTTTCAAATGTGGGTTAAAAAAAGTAAAAAAGAAAAAACACACCAACCTTCTCGAAGCTCTGAGGGATGTAAAGGGGTTGATGCAGAACACAATGACATGAGGAGAAGAGAAAAATAGGGGAAACACAGAGAGAGTAAAAAAAGCCACCTCAAGGTGTTTAGCTGCAGCTACATTTCCCTTTTCTTTAACCTTTTTTCCTCCTTTTCCCCCTGTCCCTGCTATCAGTGACACCCGTCTTGAAAAGTAACACTTGCCTGCTCCCTCCCCTCCTCCCCCCTCCCTCCCCCCCTCACTTAAATAAACTTTGAACCAAAACAATCAGATTCACCCCAGTGGCCACACTGTTGCCTGGTAAGAAAAAAAGTAGTGAGGCGCCACTGGAGTCAAATCAAGCGTACCATACTCATAATTCAAAATTTCACAAGCTCCTTATAGCCACAAGGAGAGGCTCCTGTGGTGGCCGTATTTGCTTTTTGCTAGAGAAGGAAACCAAATAAAGAAAAAGAAAAAAACTAATGAGAGATTGAAAATAAAAAAAGACACAGTTTGGGATGAAATTAGCAGCTGCAGTTCAAGACTGTTAAAGTAAATGATTTCAGAAGCCAATCAAAATCATCTTCATTATAGTTTCTGTTTGGCTAGAAGTCTTATTTACCCCAGTACAGTATGCCCCACTTACAGTTTAAAATTGCTTTATCGCTTTATTTTCTTGCCTTTACATTGATCCCCACCACAGCTGCTAATCTCGAGTGCATTTTGCTTTGTGAACAAAACATAGTCAACATCAAGTATCAGAATTGATTGACAAAAGTTAACTGAAAACAGACAAAGGTTGACACCATCAAAGCATAACAAGTGCGTTACATAGTGTGAAAGTACTTAAGTAATTATGACCCTTGTGTTCTCTCTAAAGGCATGCTGATGGAGCCAGTGTTAATGGAGATTGCATGAATTGTTGGAAATGATATCGGGGTATAGCTGTGTGTTTTTGACCGAAGGAACTGCTAAACATCCCAGTGCTGTGTCAACAAAGCGTTCCCATCATTGTTATTTAATGATTCCTGTAGTGCTCTTGACTATATTTTCCAATGAACCTTTCGACTTCTAGCTACGTTATCCATGAACACGGTGGATGGCTACTTGACATTGTCACTGCATTGCCATGGAGATAACATGAGCCTCCAGCATGAATGCTGGCATGGACACACACTAATCTTGATGAACCTTATATATATATATATATATATATATATATATATATAGATATATATATAGATATTATTTTTTTTACCCTCAGCTCCTCACAGTTGAACTTCTCTTCCCTATGCTGCTACTTCACAGGGTATGATAATAGCAATAATAATGAAAAAGCAGCTCCCTGACCCATTTTATAATGTCAGAGTAGTGAATTATTTATTGGGAACAAAGTTATTTGGTACACAGCAGAGGGAACAAACTGAGTAGATACCGAGGCATCTTTATTTAATATGCACAATATAAATAATACATGTCGAAAATGCATCTGCTTCAATTTATTAAAGCTCCCTCAACAGCGATTCATTGTCATTTAGCATTAGTGGTGGAGGGTAGGCTTTTGTCTTCATCGTCTGTTTCCTATGAAACTCTATGTTCTCTGTGACTGATTGTTTTTTATATCATCACTTTGCTGGAACATGCCACCAGAAATTACTACTGACTGTGGAAGACTTTAAAGATGATACACCAAAGCAGAAACGGGGGAATTCTATGTATTTATGCTCCAGAGCAGCATGAAGAAGATGTAGAGGAAGTGTACTATTTATAATCTATGCGACAGATCATTTTTTCAGTGTAATACAGAGCAGCTGACTGTGTGAACAGTCCCTTTCTATTCGTTTTATTCCCCCAGATCTGGAGAAAGTTAAAGGGATTGAGATTTTGATTGGTGTGCAATAATGCCTTGCCACACAATCAAAATCATGACTTACCGTTGTGCTCCTTTACCTGCAAAAAACTAATCAAAAAGAAGTCCTTCCAGACTCTTTTTGGGTCCCAACTTTGACTGAGGGGGAAACACTTGATCGGGCACACAATTACAGGTAAAAGGTGTCTTACAACCGGTAAAGTAAAGACATACGGCTTGTTGTGCTACACATTTCCTTCCGAGTGAGTAGGGGAGGGCATTGAAAGACAAAATGGAGCATAACATCATAACAGAGAAGAACATTAGTTGGTCAATTATAGTTTTACATTTGGAAGTTTCAGTGCATATGAAATTACATTTATGGGCAGGCAATACTATCAATGCTAAAAGATTTATATTACTCGGGTAATACTATTTTGCAAAATACATTTTGTGCAAACACAGCTAGGCCGGAAGCAGTTATCCTTTGTTAAGCTCAACAGTAATGCCACTTAAAGCTGAGCTGCACTGTGAAGACATTTTAGTCAGAATGGGTAGTTGTTTTTTATTTTTAAATTTTTTTTGGCCTGGCTTTGGGGCCGGGTTGCTCCCTACCTCGCACATAAAGGTTAGCAGGGGACGAGTAGCGCACGCCTTCCACATTAGACGCAACGCACTCGTACTTCCCCTGGTCTGTCTCCTCACTGTTCTCGATCTGCAAGGCACCTGGGAAATGACAACATCCAGCAAAGACAAGAAGGGAGGGGATGTGGGACAGGGGAAAAAAGAGAGAAAGAGAAAGAAAGCAGGGAGGAAAAATGATTAGTCAATCTGTCTGTGACAGCACATGAAGGAGTCAGACAATCTTCTTAATGGTGGGTATCTTGAATTTCTCAGGACCATTTCGTCAAGTACTGTTTCTCACTGCAAATGCTTATGCAGATTGGCATGACAGACCGGGTTCCACTCCAGCCTCAGCCATCCGTGGATAAAAAAAGAGGGAGAATTAAATAAAAAAAAATGTGCACTGAATCAGTCACACTAAATTTGTAGCTGTGTTGTGTGTGGAGCTCATGTGAGATGTGACATCGCTTACTAAAAGAAAACTTCGAGACAAAGTAATGATGTAAGTGTGATGTAAAGTAATGGAGAAGGGACATTGGGATGGTCTTGTAAACTGTCTGTGTAGGCTGAGGGGAGGAAGGATGGGTCACGGGGAAATATTTACACAAATAGATGTCCAAATGAAGTCCAGCATGGTGCATAATGCAGTTCAGTTACTCTACAATTGTGTGATAACTACTCATGAGAATAATGACACATTTAATTCAAAGAAAGAAATATGAAGTATGTCCATATGCTTCCATTGTGATTGAGTAATTTTAACTAATTTCTATTCTTTTTTACTTATTTATGTGTTTTAATCACTCTTCACCACTGTATTGAGATTAAATGGATTCGCTATATATTGTGTTAAATCCACGCACATCTCTCCTTGATCTCCATTCTTTTTCTCCCCTCTATATTGTCATTAGAACATTTAGCACCAACGCCTTAGGGCTTATGCGTTTCAAACAGACTCCATTTCTTATCTCTTTCTCAGATTGTATCTCTTGTATGCGCAGAAAAAGCTCAACCAAAATGCTTGGCAGCGATGCCGGAGAAAGGGTGCGGGGGGCGAAGGAGGGAGGTGAAACAACGGGCGTCAGATCATTCCTCGTTAGAGCGCTGTTGACGGCGCTTCCTGATGATATCATTAGGGCTTCTGGCTGGCTCAGCAGACAGATTGCAGCCCAGGCCCCTCTGACAAACACAGCACCATTGCTCGTTAACGTTTAGCCAGGAAGCATCAATATGCCAGCAGCTGCCCCGGATGCTTTGTAATATACCATAACCTACTCCATCACATCAGCAAGTAGAGTGAACACAATGTTGTACAAGGCTACTATTCTGGAACATTGGTCTAATAACATGTTTCAGCTGTGCCACAAATGAGACCATCGATCCTGCTTAATTATAAAGATTAGTCACGCTCCCACCTTGTCCGTGGCTCTAAGAGTATTTTACACCTCGGGGTCAGTACAAATATATCTACCCTTAAAAAAACAAAAAAAAAGAAAAAAGAAAACTGGAGCTACAACAATCTATACTGCTCTATTTCTTTCTACCTTCTCTTCATTTCCCTCTACAGCTCAGATCATCCTCATCCCTCAGAGGGAACTGTTCCTGGCACACGGCTCCTGAACCAAATGAAAACGTCTACCTGCAGAGTGCAGGTGGTACAGCTTTCACTGTGGGTTTATTCAAGCATCTGATTTGGATCTGTTTGATGTGCGCTTGGAACAGCAAATGCCAGCCCGGTGGCAGGTGGGTTGGAATGTGCTCAGAAGCCGAGCGCCTCAACACTAGAGAGACCACAAAGTAAGGACTGTGTGAAGTTCAGCTCCAGGTGGACTGTTCCAGAAAGCCCTGCCAGCGGCTCATCAGCTTTGCTCCCCGTGCTGAATTCTAAAATCTTAGGAAGCCCCCTTTCTGTTGGCTGTTACCAAACACTTCAATCACAAGCCATGCTCCATATCATATATACATTCCCTGCATATTTGCCAGCTATTCATGATCTGCTGGCCCAACCACTTTGAACAAATACAAAAATTATATTCAACAAAAGTTATCTGGCGTTCAACAAAACTCATCCACTAATATGCTGATAGGTGACACATATAGAACCAAACGAGTGCCAATTAATAACAGAACCTGCTGCTGTGAATTGTACCTCACAAAAAGGAGAAAGAGCAAGAAGGAGAGAAAAATAGAGGAGTCTTTGAGGAAACTCATCTGTTCCTCGCCATCTTTGGTGGAAGCTCCTCGCCAGGTGGTATTATCTGTTGTTTCCAAGCCTAGACAGGACAGGCTTCATTACATATTCTAGCTATTGTTTCAAAGCAGAGCGGTGAAGAACACATATAGAGTCCTTCTACTTGCAGAACATAGAGAGAGAGGAAAAGTTAGGTAGATGCAAAATAAAAAGCACACAGGAGAAGCAAGAGGGAGGTAAAGAGGCAAAAAATGTTCAGGAACAATGAAAGAGAAGGAGGAATGGAAATATATTATTACTCATAAGTTTACTTTGCCTGACAATTTGAGAAAGAAAATCAGAAAATTTACCTCTGTGAAAATCTCAGCAAGATACGTTATACTTTAATTTCAATTTTGTCACGTTCTGTTCTAGTAGCAGCTTTGTTTTTGGTAAACTACAAAGTAAATTTTAATTATTCTACCCTATTAAAGTAGTTAATGATATCTGTAAGGATTCAAAAAAAAATATCTTTCTTTTGTGGTGACCAGTGATGAAGCAGTCAGTTTAAAGCCTGATAGTTAACATTTAAAGACAACAGATTCAAACACATCCTCTTTGATGTCCTATCTCTGGCAGCAGCATGCATGTGCAGACACAAAACAAACTCCACCCATGTGTTTTTTCCCAACCATTTTCTTTTGACTCTTAAAAAAAAGAGACTCCACTGTCTGTGTTTTGCATAACTGTGATACGTCTCCTCTGAAGGCCTGTGGCTCATCAGAAAGCAAGTGGCCAGTGGCATTTTTTTTTCTTCTATCAGGAAAAGACAAAACACAAGAAATGGAATAAATAAATTTGCACACACAATAAAGAAAGCATGCACCCAGTCTGTTCACACAATGGGTGTTTACTGATAAGGACGTACCCAGTGACAAACAGCAATTTATAGTATCGCTCTCAAAGTGGCCATACTGTACTTATGAAGTGAGGCCTATATGGGACCAAACAGCATGTGTTCCTTGTCTCCAGCTATTAAGTCTTATCACAAACAACAAATGCAATAACTACCGCAGACCAGGGTATTTTTCTTGATTTCATTAACAAGCATGAAAAGCAGTTCATTACAGCTGAAAAATTTGTACGCCGAGAAATAGCGCTTTTACTTTATATGATATCAGCACAGTTTGACTGTTCTGATTGTTAGAAGACAGAAAACCAACAAAAACTTTACTCCACATGCAAAAAAATGACTGTGCAGGTTCAGCAGTGCCAATAACTGCAGAAAAGATTGGTTGTATTCTTAACAAGTAATTGTCATATGATTTCATTATTTTTACATGTAAAAATTACAAGTGCATTTATTTTCCATTACAATATAAGTATTTGGCTGCTGCTATAATCCAGCGTGACGGGTGAGTTTTGAGGGAGTTTACTTGCTACATTATCTTACTGAAGGACATTTAAAAAGGGACACATGAATGTTGAAGGACACTCTGTGAGCTGTTGTGGGAATTGATCTGAGAATATCCTGGAACAGGACGGACTCTCAATCCACTTACCAGCCACACTGACCATCAGTAAACTGCAGGAAGACTGCCCCTGCTGAGTCATAATTCATGTTTTACTAGGTCAGATGAGAAAAGATTGGGACATCTTCATTCTCTTCTGCTGCTCCATGATGTATGCTGCATCATTAGGATCCAGAAAAAGAAACTAAAAAAACAATTCAGGCTTTAAAGCTCCTCATAATAATGACACCACTTCCAGTTAGTCTCCATCTCTGTTACAATAACCACCAACAATCACAGCCCACAACCTCCACTGCTTCCTTCTCTCGGCTGCCTTGCAGTGTGTTTTCTGCCTTCATCCATTCGATAAAGAAGGCTGTAACGGGTAGCCGGTCTGGAGCATTTGTCCCAGCCATGACAGCTGCCCTGGTTAACAGCGCTACATGCCACAGTCTGATCTGATGAGGAGCGTGGAGGTGCCAAGGTGTGATAATAAAGGAGGCAGCCTGGGCAGAGTTCAATAAATATATGTTGACAATGGGACAGACATTCCTGCACAGGAGCCGGTAAAAGCAGATATTTTGCACACATTCTCTTCAGAATATTCAAATTTTAACATTTCAATAACGGAAAATTGCAAGGGTCTACATTTGTCTTGAAGACAAGGCTACTTGTGCATCTATTCACTGGCAAGGGACAGTGAAATGTTTCACAGCAAATGTTCTTGCAGGTTTCAATGTCTTCTCCATGGCTGCAGACTAGCAGGAAACATCACAACAGACGACATGGGAATAGCAAGAGAGGGTGGCAAAAAGTGTATGGATTGGGGAAATCACAAAGTGAGATGTGGAAAAAAAGAGAAAGTGGTGGAAAGAGAGAGTTTCATTTATGAAAGGTGCACTGTACAAGAGACACAGAGCAAAAGAATGAAACAATCAGTGAGGAGGGAGCAAGAGTTGACAAGACAGACAAGTGCAGAAAAAAAGAAGGACAGATGAGGGGATAAAAGAAAAGCGAGGAGGGGCCCGCATGGATGATTAATTTCAGAAAGTGCTTGAAGCTGCGGTCGGCCCACCCCAGTCGCTGCTTGGTAGCAGCTTTGCCATGTGTACCCCCCCTCAGTCCCATTTGTGTAATTCAATTAGTGTGCTCCAGCGGGCCTTGATTGATTTGTTTAGGCGATCAACAAAATGGCTAGCCAAGTCTCACTCTTTCCTTCCCTCCCTCTTGCTCCTTCTGTGTCCCGCTCAGGCCTGCCGGTGGCACACTGCTCTTTTCATCATTTTATCTCTCTTTTTCAGTTCATGGCCCTCATTAGTCCCTCATTTCTCATCTCTTTTCCTGTCCTTTTCCCTCATCCAAACACTACTCACTAAAGTTGTATTATAGGGCAATTAAAGCTCTATATTATCTCCTTACTGAGTAGATACACACAAATAGCAACCTTTCTAGTGCATCAATCAAGCTTGCTGAAGTACAAAGAAGAATGCAGGATGTAACACTTATATATTATTAATGTTTCAGTGCTCTTACTGTGTTGATTGAGAAGAAACTACACGTAATAAACACATAGTTGCATGTTTATAGATGCATTCTGTTATTGAGAAATGTTGTCGGGTCACGCCTGAAACTTGCTTGTGCAAATCACATATGAATATCTGAAGTCAGTATGATCCCACCTCACACTAGGTGAATTTTCAGGTTTTTTAGCTGCTGCCTCAAGAAAAATTGCATAATTCTCGCAGAACTGCACTGCATTACTGCACACCATTTGCAACTATAAATGGCAACAGCATTCTGGAAGTTACAAATTTCAGCTGTCAACTTGCAGTTTTAATAACTGCACAAATAAAGACAGGCAGTATCACTTCACGGCAGCCAAGTCTGGACTTGCCATTCTCTCTCCGTCTCTCTCCTTCATCTGCATCCTGGCTGTCACTCAGGCATGCTCTGCCACCACCCCAAGGTCATTATACTGTGATCGCACCAGCATGGGGCTCCACGTGTGATGCCATTGTTGTCAGAGCCCATCTGGTGCCTTGTAACGCTCCCATGAAATCAGTAATGAAGCAGGTAGGGAGTCGAGCTACCTTTATACCTGCCTCGTACCTCGAGGCCTGCACCTGTATTGGCTTTGTATGGAAGTTTTGTGTTTTTTTTTAACATTTTGGGCATCATTTCTTACATGGAATGACGTAAAATGACTCAGCAGTAGAGCATTGTCTTATCTGAAGCTTTAAACAATCAACATTAAGCAAATGAAAGTAAGCACTAGTATGCACTTATGCAGCTATGCAAAAAGAAATGAATCAATTCATTTTATTTTCTTGAATTCTGACACCCCGATCTCTTACATTTGCATCTGTATCCACCTCCCGCACAATTGGTTTATTCCTTATATTCTCCACACTCTGCTAATGACAAGTCAGTGTCAGTGGGGTAACGTGGTGGTGAGAAGTCGTCTTTTTCAGGGCACTTATCTCATTACGCAAATGCAGAGATCATAAGTCATGGTTGCTTTTGTTCACCACAATATGATTTATGAGCTCTTCTTAATCAAACAAAGTAGATGTGGGGAGGGCTGGGTTTGGCTACGCTGGCAAAGAATGAGGGATTTAAAAGAGTGAGGGGTTTAATTCGAAAAACTCATGACATTTACGAATGTGTTTGATTACATGCTATAGCTTAGAGATTTGTGTCATCTATTCCTTGTGTGAAATGGTTGCAAACTCAGGACTTTAACCTGCATTGTCGAAACAATTCACCTCCTCTGCTGCACCAAAGTGTAATCGTAAAACCAAAAGCATTTATTCCATCCCCTTCAATACATGGACAGTCACTGCACAGCGAGATATTCACTTACCTGCTCCGCCTGTGAAACAAAAGCACTTCACAAAAAACACACTGAATCACACCAAATCAACTGAGGGTGAGTGTTTCAGCAATAAAGCCTGATGGATAATTACGGGTGAAAGTTAAACTGTCTGGGGAAATGAAAAAAAAATGAACAATAAACAAAGCTTTTTGTATAATTCACAGGAGACAGACACACTGCTTTACATTTGTGTCATTTCACTCCTACCTTGATATCCTTCTGTTCATCCTCTGACATTATAAAAGGTGTTTTTTTTTTTAACATATGCAAGACTGCATATGTTGCCAATTTTGAAAAGGCAGCCATTGCGCCAGGCAGCTTCCTGGCTTATAAGCCGCTGTGCTGCAGAATGGCTGGGAAGGGAATTAAATCAAATGAAATTTATGCCAGCGCCTCTCCTGACATACCGCGAGTATCTCCAGCGATGAGGGAGGTGCATTAACATACGTGATGTGGCTAGTGCCCTGGTGGCGAACAGAAAGATGAGGAGGATATCGAAGTAGGAAAGGAGGAGGAAGAAAGGGGGTTGCTAAAACTGAGTTGAACCTTTCACAGTTTTCAATAGCTTGGTCTTATCAACATTTAAAGCCACCGTCTCCCACCGGCTAACTCCAGCCACCCTCCAGCCCCATGTCCATGCCCAAAAAATTTAAATGTCAGATGCACAAAACACCTCGCAACAGTCCTCACGATCCCTCCCTCTGCTTTTAACCTTCCCAGCCCCGTATCATAACCAGCTGGCAGCACAATTTGAATTCCTCAGTAGTTTCCTGACGCCGGCCATGTGGAGAAGATAGTAAGAAAAGCACAAACACAGACACACACAGAGGTGGAAGAACAGTACAACAATGACGAGATGGGGTGTGAGTGTGAAACACTTACGACCAAACTGTGTACAGAGCACACAGACCACAAACACAGATGAGATATTAATATTAGTAAAAAGAGAAAGCCTTTGTTGTTTTATATTAACAGGAAAGCTCGTTTTCTCATATTTAATCACTTTGGTAGAATTAGGAGTGGTTATGTCTGGTTATGCGTCAGTTAAAGTCTTTTTTTTCCCGTTTTCATTGTGATGGTCTTACCTCGAATCGGGGTACCCTCTGGAGGAGACACAAAAACGAAGACACAACATCAGTTTAGTTCAAGGTTAATGTTAGTAATAGTTAGAGGAAGTATTTTGGGACGGAAGGTTCACTGAAATTAGGTGATCAATCCATTAGGTAATCTCTTACAGAGATGGGGAATTTTTTAATAGAAAAAAAAACAATACCTCTCATTGCTGGTGTCACAAAAGAATGGGGAGGTTTATTTGACTGGCATACTCCATTAGCTTATCGTTGTATTTTTCCTCTCTTCTTGACTGGGATATATTATGAGAGGAAACACAATGCTTCATCGACAGAGCCGAAGAAGCTTGAGTTTTTGGTGTGCATTTTTATCATAACTGCAATTCAAGGCAGAGAACGACAGGTTTGGTTTTTCAAACTGACAGAGAAAGCTCCAGTAGCGCAAGACTCTTCCACGCCAATTGACCTTGAATAAGAGGTCAGTAAAACAGTTAAAGGTGCCTCTATTCTATACAGGGGATCCACATTAGTATTGAATAAACTTGTCGAGGGAGGGCTGGAATCTCCACTGAACTAGAATTTCAGGCTGCACCTTCAGGCAACTGCAAGTCAAATCAAACAGATTGAAGTTCTTATGTATCCTACAAGTCATAAACCTATTTAACTGTGACAGATAGAGTCTTTACCTCAAGCTTTACCCCTTCTCAGCAGCCAATCAATTTCCTGGCTCTTTCCATTGTTTCATTTTACTGAGAGTTGTATGTTTCCCCATTTGTTGTTTATTATGGGTCTGTATTGTCTTACATGTCTGACTGCAAGCCAAATGTGCCATTTGGGACAATAAAATATTGAGCTCATCCAGTCACTAGTTGGTGGGCTTTTTAAATGTAGTCTGTTGAAATGTAAAATGTATCTCTTGTAGGCAGAGCTTTGGGTGTGGGCAGGGGAGCCAGCTTAACTTCAACCCCTTCAAATTCAAATTAAACTGTTGTTCCGCTCTTGGCTGTTTTTCCTAATTCCTTTCTCTTCTCTCGCTTGCAGGGCAACAATGTGCCCTTGGCCATCCCCTGAGAGCGCCAGCAGGGTGGCATTCACTCCAGAGAGGTGCCCTACTTGACACAGGCCTGGAGGCACAGAGCTGAGAGTCAAGGGTACGCACTGTCCATTAAGTCTAACGCCACAGCTCCAGCCCCTGTATGTGCACGCAATCATGCAACATATACTAGTTCAACTAGCTCAACCAACAAGATGCCCCTTTCTACAAATGAAGTATAATCAAAAGAATCTGGAATAATATGTGTACGATAACCATTCATACACCATTCCCCACATATAAACTACTTATAAATTCTGCAGTGAGGTTATGTGCATACTTCACACCAAGAATATATAGTTTTCCAGAGGCAGTTGCGAGTGAACAGATATGAAGATTAAGTATAAGACGGCAGACATTATCTTACACTAAAGTATTATTTCCTCTGCAAAATTTCAATTTAAAGCTAATTTATGAGCTTCATTTTAAATCACCATTTAGGAATAATGAACTTTTTTATTCTTTGACATATATTCCAGCCATTTATTCCCTGTCAGGGATCTTTTATGTTACCCTCAGCTGCGAAGTAGCCTAATTTGTAAAATTAGTTGCTGATTGAGATATCACAGCGAGGTGGGTTTACTCAGATGCGTGTGATAAATCAGTGATACGAGCAATTATAAACCGCTACACCCATGTGTAACAGTCCGGAGTTTAAATACCCGTCCCGCTGCTGGAGAACCCTGCCGATGTGATGCACTGAGTTAAATCGAACTTCTTTTTTGCCATTGTTACTGACAGGTCTAATGAGTAGTGGAACAGGCACGAGTCTCAACCGTCAACGGATGTTTAAGGGCACTTATATCTACTCATGGGAGTGGAAATGAGGTTCATGCATGAGCGCCCAATTCCACAGTGACAGAGACTTATAAAACAGAACCGGCACGGCTTCATGGATTTGACGAAAAGAATGAGTATGAGTATTTCTGTCCATGTGTGCACAGTTTTAATCATGAATCTGCACGTCTTTATGCATTTGGCCTCTGGTGTTTAAGATGTAAAGTAGTGCCAGCAATTTCCATATTCTGTACAGTACAATATAAGAAGTGAGGGTGGCTAGGTTGTAGAGATGACATTTTGAGTACCTTCTGGTCAGATTGTTATTGCATTTCTGGATACAGAGTCATTCTTTGTGATACCAGCAATTAGGATTCAGTCACTGAGTTTGGAGTTTTTCCTGGTTTGCAAAAGACCTTCATCTGTACTACATTCCTTTATTAGAAAATGTCACACTAAACTGTGGCTTCGTATGAATTTAGAAACATGTCAAGAAATCTGTTTATTTATCAAATGTGTGCATTTGTTGGCAACAATTGTACTGCAAAAGCAAAACTATTTAGTTAATCCAAGAACGATCCACATGGTGTAATTAAGGTGGAACATCAAAGTGTGGACCATCTGTACAAAACATTTCAGACAGATAGTTAAAAACATAATTTGTTCTTCACTATTTCTTACTTTGAAGATTTCTGGAAACCCAACCTTAAAGAATATAGTTATTTAGTACTAATAAATGGTGTAGCGTTCCAACAGCAACAGCTTACAGTCATTGCAAACTCAGGCAAAACCAAAGTGACATTTTATTAATTCCTGTAATGATTCTGTAGACCACATAATCATAGGTAATCACAAGACAAAGGACAACAGGGCTGTGGGAAGGTTACATTGTTACAGAGTTAGAGTTTGATTAGAGGCTGCATGAAGCTGGTTTATTTTGCTTTAGCTGAGATGAATTTTAGTTGGGAGTTAAGAGGTTACTAGTTAAAGGTTAGAGGTTAAGGTCAGAGTTAGGTTAAGGTTAGGTTAAAGTTAAGGTTAATAAAGCAGGTTTGTTAGGGGGGAGGGTTATCACATAGATATTATAAAGAACTGAGTGATAAATGAGAGACTGAAAATGAGAAGAGCGTTATAAGGAAGATTGGGGATAACAGAGGTAGTTGAGTTCAAAAGTTCCACAGAAAAAATAAATAAAAGGAGAAAAAATGCCCATTGAAACTTCTAATCTTTTTATAATCAATTTTCAATAGTGAAACAGTACAAGAAGGAAAAATAAAACTTCACTGAGGAAGACAAGGCAGAATGGGGCTGCAGTGTCCAGCCAGTTTTCAATTACAATGGCAAATCCACCTGTATTACAGGGATGCAACCCAATGGCCATAAGCTCCCCTCTAAGCTTTGGTCAGCCAGGGGTTGATCAGATTAGGGTGACAATGACCTAAATATATCTCAACATGCTGCTCTCCACCTCACATTATCAAATGTGGCATTATTTTTTTTCCACAGAGCAGTCCAGCTGTTTTGTTAAACAAGCTTCTGAATATATTAAAAAACATTATTGAAGGCTATAGTCTGGCCAAAGGCAATCTGGCCAGAGATGTTGTCCATCTGCGTGTGAGGCGAATGGGGTTGCGTGACTGGCTGAGTGTCAAAGACTGACCACCCTCCAGAGGGCGTCTGGCTGACCTTCTCATCACCACAGACACCTGTCTGGGATCTTTGTGGTGTCGCAGCAGGTTTCACAGAAAACATGGCTGTTGCTAACACGTCTGTACAGATCCTGCCTGCTCCTTCCAGAGCAGCTCGGATTCCGCCAAATGCGAGTGTTTTTCTGCAGATTAAGTAGAACTGAAATCCAAGTGATTCACACATCTGCATAAATCAGTGTGTATACAGGAGCCATTTAATGTCAGGTCATGACTTTATGCCTATATATTAAAGAAGACCTTATTCTTTATGAATATTCTTCCCTATCACCTCACTGTCACTGTGGTCTCTAGCTAATCTGTTCGGGCTGACAAGGCCAACAAGGGCCTGGGGTCTGCAGCCATGGGAACTTGGAGAGAAATGTCAGGCTCCCTACACACCTCCAGAGGAGCTCCCCAGGGATTCCGATGCAAATATCACTGCCCTGCCAGCACAGCATGGTCTGGAACATAAGGAACCATTCTGCCAGCTAAGCAGCTATCTAGTAAACAATGGTAAATGTATTCAAAACTGGTATTGTGATGCTATTTCTTTGGCCTAAGTGTGAATAATTTAGATCAGCATTCACATTTCAGCATCACAGTGAAGGTCATATGAGAAAGACGGGCGATTCATATTTAAACTCATATTTGTCAGCCCACTTCCCATGTTTCTCTTTTTGCTTCCCACCATTTATGGCATAGGACCCATCAGTCTCAGAGTTACCCCCTGAGGCTTGAGAGTAAAAAAGGTAGACTGTCAACAGCAACTGGAGCAATAGCAGAATCTGAAAAAAAAAACATTTCTAAGGCTGTCATGGGAACTTTCATCTGTTTTCTGTTTTGTGGTTTTCTTAAGTGGATTTCTTGAAAAAAAATAAATCCTGAACAGGCCTTAAATTATAAAAATTGGAGACCCAAGATGGCTACTAGAAGTGCTGAGGAGATGAGAAGATGGCAGCCTACAGGGGACTCAAGCATCCAGACCTTTTTCTCATCAGCATAAATCCTGCCTTGCTGTGGAGCTTTCCAGCAAAAGGTCTAAAAAAGGCAAGCCCCCAAAGCTAACATTACCTTGTGAGAGCCATGGTTTTGCAACAAGGGAAAGTAATTTCCTTCTTTGCCCTCCTACATACACATATAGTTTGAAATGTAAGTAAAATATCCAGTGCAAAGTGCCTGGGTATAGTTTAGCAAGCCGTTCAAAAAGTCAGAAGGAGTACAAAATGTGGCAACATGTAACTATCAGTTGAGCCCTCGTCCTCCAGAATGGGCAATAAAGTCTTTGCGAGACATTTGTAAGTAGTGGGGGTGTGAGCCAATCTGGCAAGAGAAGAAAATGCTCTCCTGAGAAAATATTTGGCCAAGACCAGAGGGTTGACCCAGCCCTAGTGTGGAATTGGAAGGTTCAGCCGTACAGCAATCCTGCAGTGGCCTTCACCTGGAAAGAGCTCAAAATTCTCTCAGCTCCTATCAGTGTTCGCTACATTTTCCAGGGGTATTTTTGGACAGCAAAGCTGTTATTGTGAAAACTGAGGTTCAGCCGTTTACATCTGAGTGTAAAAAAATAACAGCCAGCCAGTGTACCGCTGGAGAAAAGTGTTATATATCTCACCAAGAAGCCTAAAAATACTGTAGGCTATGACTGCACAGGGATAATTGTCTTGGATTCAAACAGTCCAATTATTCCCTCAAAGCTGGCTGTCTTGTTACAAAGCAGCAGGAAAAAACAAAACAGGCATGATGAAGGCAGCAGTACAGACAGAGTAAAATCTGGGAAATATAGTTTTGGGAAAAGTAAATACGGCAACAGTTACTTTCAAGGTAACCTTGAAACTGCACTACTAAATCTGCTAAACACTGCAGAAAAGTTACTTAATATGCATATTAGCAAAAACATGAAGCAGGATGTCGCCTCAAAAGACTTGCTCAACAAGCAATCCCCACTTGAATAAATACTGTGCTACTAAAAGTGGATCATAATGCCTCCACATCTCAAGCTGTGTTTCTGTGGAAAGTTCCAGTGTTGTGGGTGAAAGAAGATAAAGTTGATGTTAGAAGGAGTGTGGGCAGAACAAAAGCAAAAAGTTAAGGATATATACTGTAAAAACAGAACATACGGAACAAGTGGGAAAAAGAGAAGGGTTAAGGGGAGAGCAGGGAATTCATGCATTTGGACAGAAGTTTAAATATGCCATCTGCTTCAAGGAGAGTGGGTTGGCTTGCTGAGCTTTGCAAGACACTTACCAAAGGTTTCTGAAAATGACAAAGCAAGAAGAAGTAAACAGAAAAAAGGAGGAAGAACAACATAGTTCATTTTTAATTGAGGTTAAATTGAAGGAATTAAAGGAGCTACAGTTTAGTTGTGTGTTGTGTCCCACCTCAGCGTTTTAGCAGCTTTTATAACAATGAGATATCATGCAAGGAGCAATTCACTTTTCAATCACTAATGTAACTTCTTCGTTAATGTAAATTCTACTTACAATTTAAAATTTTAATTAGAGGAATTTTGCTTCTGTGAAGATCGTAGCCGTGGTGCCAATTGCAAAGTATCACATAATTAACAGTATTTTTAAAACTGCATTAATTCTTTTATTTTAATGCTCATTTCTTTATTTTCTTTTTTGTTTTAATTTGTGTTATGGGTCACAGCCAAATGAAACGTGTTGAAGACTCTGTGATGTGGACTGAGGCACATCTGAGTTTCAGACACAAATATAGACAAAACACATTAAGAGACAAAACAACAGTCCGTTTTAGTTGAACAGGACACACAAAGACAACTGAAGAAGACAGATGATACAGAAGTTAGACAACAGACAAGAAGTGCAATTTCCTTGTCCATCATCTGTACAGGCTCAAAACTCAAAAAAGGACTTGGGATCGTTGGTAAATCAATTTTCAAGAGCAGAGCTGTCCCTCCACATGATTATAATACAATTTAAAATATTATTGCTGGAGAGGAAAAGCTTTCCAGCTGCCAAATGCTCCTGAGAAACAAACACCAAAACCTCAAAATTGTCTCTAACACTCTAAATCTTTTACAGGTTCTATCTGTTTATATGATTTTTTGAACATTCATATCAAAATAGTGAAGCTTAATTGCATAACGTTTGAATATTATAACTCCATTAAAAAATAAGACAATAGTATCTCAGTAAAGCAGTGTTACATTAAAATTGGATAACAGACAACCTCTAATAAATATTTTTGATTGTAATTACATTCTAAACTTGCCAATGCATAATTCTGTTCATTCTTGCTCAGTACAAGCATAAAAATGTGGAATGTAAAATATCTTTCACTATATTTGTCGATGTATTTGACAAAGCTTTGGCATAAGTTTAAAGGGAGGGGTAAAATTAGATTATGATGACAGTAATATGAATTTCTGTCTGCTACATATCAAGAGGTTCAGTAAATTTCAACAATAAGGGGACCCTGTATGGAGTTTGTCCAATATTATTGTGAAGCAACATTTTGCAAGTGGTTCCATATTAGATTTCTGTGTCACATAGTTCACATCAAGCCATTTAGTTCATGTTATTCCCTTGATAAAAAGGTAACACGCCAGTAAATGTACAGGAATGATGCACTAAGAATGTTACTGGAAAACTAGCTCTTAGAAATTGACTATGCAAAATTGAAATGCAAAATATTACCAAAAAATTCACAAATATGTTTGTTCGATCTGACAGAATACGTTTTGGTGGGAAATACTGATCAGAAACAATACAGGGCACCTATAAGGTGAAACACCTAACTTGTTTAGGAGAAGAGCTTGCTGTGAATAAAAAGATGAACATAACATGATGTTAGGGTCGAGTCCTTTGTGGACGCCCTGCCCTCTAACTTGAGTAAAAGCACAGACTGACAGTCTTTACTGAATCACCTCAGGACAACCTGACAAAGATCCCTGGGTCACTATGAATCTACAACATCATCCCAGTGAGAGAAAGTAGTCACATAAAAAAAGGTTTAGATTTGAAAATTTTGATGTCAAAGGTCTCCTTTAAGAATGACAGCAAGTCAAAGATGAGCCATGTCATACAGAACCGTGGACTTGCTGTGCTTGGTAAGGCATGAATAATAAAATGACAAATTGATTCTTTTGAGCGAATAGCTCTTAGGGGGCCACAACTAGGGCAGGAACTCAATAGAAACAGACTCTTTATTTAGTGGTGTCTACCCTGATTTACGTTTGCAGCAACAAATCAAATAGGAGTCATTGGATTTTTCAAATGGTGACAAATCATCGACCTAAAATATCTACCCCTTATAGCCCAGAGCCACTCCAGGGCCTGCACTTAATTATCTATATAATTAGACTTTGCTTTACTAGGCCTCTCAGTGGGATTTAATCAATGGGAACAAGACAACATATCCACCACTGAGTTTTGTCCGTAGAATATGGACCTTGATCTCATTGTCTGCTATGACACACTTGTGGGATGCTGTGAATCATTAGGCCTCAGTCTGCAATGTCAAACTCCTAAACCCAAAATCTTATAACAACACATATTTTGGGTGATGATCTATGGTTATAATACTATGCACAACGGCTCTAATGCTAACAAATATTTATGCTAGTTTTTAACACCTGACACCTTTTTGAAATCTTGTTGTACTTTGTGTAATTTTCATTTCTTTAGCATAACAATCATACACTTGTATTGGTTGGAAGAATTCTCAAGTTACTTGGTTTACTGCAACTCTGTTCAGATTAGATGGTGAATCTGTGCTCTACTGTCCCTAATCAAAAAGCCAAGTGCAGGTTTTAGTTTCTAAAATGTTTACATTAGGACAAAAAGTCTAAATGAAAAGGAAAATGATACGATTTGTTTTTCAGATAGTGCTGCAGTAAAATACAACTTCATCACCAAACATTCCCAAACTAGGTATATGATATTTGTGTGTTCCCAGTCTATGTGGCAATTTGGGAAAAGGAAATACTGGGCACTATAGCCATCTTAGCTGCAAAACACATAAACTACCATGGTAACTATTGTCAAAATCTCCTGGGAAAAACAACAGATGCTTTAATTAGTGAGAGGCAAAAACCAAACCCAGCAACATATTGCTTGAGCTTTCCTTACCTGAGCGTAGCTGTTTGATTCGCCCATTACTTGCACTGGGATCAATGGGCAGGAAGTCTTTGTACCAGGTGATTTCTGGGTCAGGGTTGCCGCTGGCGGCACAGAGCATGGTGGCCGTTCGAGTGCGCTCCACCACTTTGAGTTGAGGGCCCATGTCAATGTTAGGGAAGCCCAGCGGAAGAAGGTCCTCTGCGAAAAGAACAGGAAAAGAGTGTGTGTGAGTCCTCTGACTTGAAAAGTCAACAATTATGACTAAGAGAAGTTCCCCTTTCAAAGTTACTTATTTGTGATTTTTATTTAACAAAAAGATACATGTGCACTACATTCATTCATTCAAATCTCACCAATATCTTCTCTTTTTCACACACTCATTTAAAGGTATGGAGCCCCACAGAGTTGATGTGGTATTAAAAAAAACATGCACGCGATAATCTGTGCCGACGGATTAGTAAACTGGGGAACAGATTAATAAACTGTGGGAACTATTAGCTAAACCGAGCGCACAGATTGGTAAACCAATCTCGCAAATTGGCAAGAACTGCCTATGGCTTCAACTGCTTTACATTCGCCCGCCAGTGGTGGATGTCAACTAGGAGGATAAGTAACAAATGTGTGATGATGATGATGATGTGATGATTTACAGATCTGAGGATAATTTTTCATGTCACACAGATTTCAAACTTCAAACAAGCCTTTAAAGTGAAGAAAAGCAATTTTGTCAGTCTGTGTGCACAGTTTGCCAATCTGTGTGCAAATGGTTTAGCAATCCGTCTCCTCAGTTTGTTGATTTGTCCCTTTGTTATATTAAACCATATGCACACGTTTTGACATAAATATGTTTTATTTAGCACACAGAGGGATGATTCTGGATATGCTTTTTTTTCTTTTGCTGCCACAAACAGAATATGGCAAGTGTACTATTTAAGAACAACTGCTAAATATTTGATGTGTGATTTCAGTTTTGAGTAGGTGTGCAAAAGAATATTAATTATTACTTACATTTATTTGCATCTGAAGTAAGCAAATAAATCTGAAAATATGTAGTTAGAATATTAATTTGAATCTTAATCAAAGGAAAACATCATGGCAGCCTGTTTGACTTATCAGAACCTTATGATACACTTGATTCATCATTTGGGTTTTTCTCAGAAGATTTCCGTATCCTAATTTACCCTCGGCTACTGAGACAGATGCACAGTGGGAATGTGAGGCTGAAGAATAAACCAACCGAAGAATGCTTTCTTTTACAGGTCTTCCCACTATGATCTAGCTTGTCCACCAGGGAAAATAAATAACTCTAAATGATCAGCAGGGGATGGAATAGTATGAAAGTCCCACAAGAAAAGAAAACCTGTTAATCCCAGCAAATTTTCCATCTGTACTGCCTGAGTTCGGTGAAAAAATGTAATTAGTTACAAAGGGTTCTGCAACAACCCAATTTGTTAAGACACATTACTACTCCCAACAGCCTGTGACTGAATGCCAGTTAAGAGATATAACTGATCCGATTTGACAGGTTTGGACTAAAGGTGCAAGAAGTTGCGTAGTTACAGTGAAACCTATTTTACATTACTATTATTAATCATATGCTAATTCGAGTCATCACAATATTAAGCACTTGCCTCATGAGAAACACAAACACTGCAGTATCCTAGCAGCTAGTAATCATGCATGATTGAGCCATTATTTCAGTTTTGAGAGATGACACTGTAGTGCACTCTATGGCCACTGTTCTCCTTATGCGGACTCCCAGCTCTCTTGGGGCAATTAATCCCATGGGTCAAATCGCCTGACCTCTACCCCGACTGGAGCCACAGTAGTGACTCATTCTCAGATGATGAGAGCCGAGGGGGAAGTACCCTGAGCTGCAATATGCATCAGACACCCAGGGCCACATCACAAATGGGAGAAGATTGACTGGCTTAGATGCTGGCCAGTGGCACAGCAGAGCTCATTTTTCCTTTGGCAAGCCAATGACCTCATCGCCCACTTTGCAGACATCACGGTGGCCTCTTTGACAACCCCAAAAGCACTAAATAATAAGGACATTAGGACAGCAAGTTGAATTGCAGTTTGTAGTCACAGACTCTAAAAGCAGAAGGTGTCTCTCTTTAATGGAGTGTTAGGAAAAGCTATTTCACGTTCTATTTTTCACTCTATGCATATGGTATCATGATGGATTTTAAAATACTGGCCAATGCTGTTTCAGTCCCAGTCATGCCAGTGAGACATTTCACATTAAATGGATGACAAAAAGATGGCAAGAATTTCGAGATTATGAATATTATTGATTAATGTTGCCTACATGAATTAAACCTCATTTTTGTTCATTTTGTTTTCTTTTTTTATATGACCAAAATAAATGAATACAACTAAATAAAGCTGTATGCAGTTACATTAAACACCTGAACTGAGTAATGATGAGTTCACGTGTGGTCACATTTTGAAATATGGAATCTTAGACAATAAGAGACATGTGAGGGAGACAAAGGGGAAGATTCAGGGGATCTCAAAAGTGAGTCCCGACAGGTTACCTCTAACTAAGGCTGACATCAGCAGTGCACAATGAATATTTCAATGGTAGGTTCAAAAAAGTACAGGCATTTACACTGTTTTAGGTTTTGTGCTGTATCCTCTCCATCAATTATTGATGATCACCTCTGTATAATCTCTTTATACCAAGTTTCCCTGAAGCTCTGGAAAGCAATGGCAAGCCTACGTTTCACTTTAGAAGCTTCAAGACAAGACAGAGCAATATGTTCTCACAAACTCCCTCCTCGGTGTGTCATCAATGATCTATGTATAAGATAACATAAAAGGTGCTGCACTCTCATATACCTCGAGATAGTTCTGTCTGTCGGGAAAGGATATCTGTGAAAGGTACGTCTGGCTTGCTCTATGAGCGTTATATTAGATGCGTTTGATGTTGCTGAGGTGTATCTGTATTTCACATGATGTTAACTCTGCATTCATGGCATAAAAACAGTAGACTGAGGCCGACACAGACTACATGAATAAAGTTGAAAACATACCCTGAGCAAGCGGATTTGAGACTAATTAAATTAGGCAAGTGACAGAGAGAATCTGCATGAAGGAGCAAGAGAGGGCAGGAAAGGTGGTTGAACACACAAACAGACCAAAACAGCAGTAAACAAGAAGGATTCATGGAGACATTATGCTATCGTTACAGCTGCTCTGACCTGATACAGCACCAGCAGCCTTTCCTGAATAAATGGCACGTATGCCGGTTACTTGCTTCCAGGGGAATAAAGTCTGATACCATCTTTCCCCCCGAAGCTTACAGGCTCCGTCGATAAAGGCGGCCATGCAAAAATAAATAGATCACTCATCGAGGGAGTGTTACTTTAGGGTTAGCCAGCCTGACTGTGAAGGGGAGAAGGCAACCAATGACATGGGCTGATAGTATCCTCGGATTCCCAAAGGGCCAGTCACCCATAATGGCATTGCAAATGCATTTCTATGATGTGACTGTCCTGTGATGACAGATCTTCCCAGGCCAAACAGAATCAATGTACGTTCGCTATTGGCCAATCACAACATAAATGTCTTTTATTTTTTGCTAGGAGCAGCCTCTGTCACTTAAAGCCACCAGTCATCATATGATGAGACACGTGATGCAGATGTACCCTCAAAATGACCCTCATCTACTTGGTAACAAAAGAAAATAGATTTTTGACTATTCTGAAAGTGCATATGTTTCAATGGGCAAAGAGGGGGCAATTACAGAGAATGCAACCTGTCTCCTTTGGTGGGCCAACGTGTTATTAAAAGGGCCACAAAAGTCACCTTGATGCATCCCACTGAATCAGAAATTGGTTAGCGCTTTTATACTCGTTAGCATCTGAGGAGGTCTGTCTTGTTTTCTCCACTGCTGCGTATAAAGCACTTAGACAGCAATGACAAATGCCTTGCAAAAACACAACTGAAACCATTCTGTAATCAGACAGAAATCCATTTATTAAAAATAAATAAATAAAAACACACACAATGAGGACTTTACATTTTCTCCAAGTCTACTCCATGTAGTAGCTGGCTTGATAAAGCATGACTACAACTAATCCACCTACAGGCTCCAGTTGACCTTATCTGGCTTTGATTTTTGTCACCCTCTTTGGTTTTTTTCTGTTTTTGGGTTTGCGTGTCATCATTATCCATAATTGTCTTTAATTTCACTTCGCCATTTAATATCATTACAGAAGTGACAGGTGCAAAGCCTTTAATCGGTCTGGTTAGCTCAGCCACTGCCCGGCTGTTAATCTGCCAACTCATGCCTGCTGTTGCGCTCTGCTTTTCTATCATACTAACTGTGGCCCTCTTAAAAGGTCCGTACTTTCGACTCATTTAACTCTCCTGACTAATCCCATTTTCGGTGATTCAGTGCTACCAAACCATCTCTTTATTAAAAAAAAAAAAAAAAAAAAAAAGTCTAGAAGCGTTGCAATTAAATATGCCATTTTGTGGGCACTTTTACTTTTTTCCGGCTCACCAACTGCTGTGCTATGCCCACTATATAATTACCCAGCGTCCTCCATCTGTTGTACATACAATGTAATACTGTTGTATCAAATGGATTTTCCAGCATCATGAATAGTACCTATTCTCTATGTGCACTTAACCCTGGCACCTAGCAGTTCCCTTTGAACTCCACAAAGACTGAAACAATTCATAATTGTAGTTAACTGCCGTCTCTAATTAGCTCTACAGTATCACCTATGACACTCGATCTCTTGGTCTTAGTGCTGTACTGTCGCAGCAAGCCACCTCTAGCAAAGGAAACACTAACTCTGGCAGGTTAGTATTCTCTGCATGTTATACTGAAAATAGATATTGGCATTATTATACTGCATATGCTATCTATTTTCATCTGATGTCAGTATCAAAGCTACTTGTTCTAAATCACCAGTTAGCTCTCACAATGGAGAAGGCTGTAGCAAAAGAGAGAGGAAGGGAGGCAGATCCCAATTTGCTGGGACTGCAGCAAATGCCGTGGGGTGCTCCACCACACCCCGCACCTATTACTCATATTATTATTTTCACTTACTGCGATGATTTAATTTCATCAGCAGTGTAATCAGGTTAACTGATTACCCAGCGCCACAGCATAGAGACAAAGGCTTTAAGCAGGCCTGTGCATTAATACCAGAGAGGGACTGCCGGGAGACAGGCAAAGCGAGAGCAACGCAAAGGGTAAAGAGCGAGAGAGAGAGAGAGAACAGGAAGGAGAGGTTAATATTAGTTAGAGAATAAAGGGATAATAAACATGGTGGAAGTGGACGAAGAAAACCAGTGGCACAGTCTCTCACATATAAAAGGAGTCTGAAGAAATAGATGTAGAACTAATATGCAGACCCCACTTCTGATACTCTAGACAATGCTGTTTCATTTGCTCTGCACCTGCACCACAGCCAGAAGTGTTCACATCAAACAGGTGCTCTAGAGACAAAGAACTAGTGACTGGGTGAAGAGGGAGGCTATATAATACAGATGGGGCACAGCCAGAGCATTTTGTAAAGTCAATTTGCTAGAATGCATGTGTGCATGAACAGTCGAAGCTGCATTTATTGGATTTGGAATTACTTTTACATAAATATCAGAAAACGGTCAAGGCCCAAGCCCATAGTGACCGTATGAGGCCTCTTCTGGTCTCACAAGGTTCCCACACTAATGTGGACCACATATTTGAATCTAAACAATTCTCACTCCAGTGTAAATGTAAACTTGAGCAAATGTTTCCTAACTTAGAATACATTAAAAACTTAAAAATTTTTTTCTTTATGTTGTAAAGGGGGTTCATTTAGTCCCCCTTCAGCATTTGGTCGTGTTGTGAATTAAAGCAGCTATAAGCCACCAGCTACTGAAAGGAATGTGCAATACCAGGTGTTGCTGCAGCCTCTTTCACTTCTTGTCTGTGCCTGACAGTTTGCAAAGTGTGATAACAGTATGTATAGCTAAAGGCATATCTTCAAACTAAATCAAACTGAAATTTAAAGAAAATTCCACATGTTCCCTTTTCTTCTATGCATCTTTCGGTGATATTCCTTGAATTCAATAACCAGCAAGATTCCCGTTGCATTGCTTGAGTAATGTACAAAGGAAGACAGGGGAATAGTGGCACAGAAAGATCCAGGGACAGAGAAGAATAGCAACACAAGGGAAATCTAATCACAGTGTCTCTGGCCCCAGCACCGATAGCCCTCTCCGGATAGCCATCTCAGCTGAATAATGGTTATTATACAGCCAGCACTCAACCTCTACCCCCCTGCTCTGTTCCCAGAGAGACGTCTGATGTCCTATTGGTATTCTCCACACCTAGCACATCCAGCCACCAAGGGCAACATTTACATCCAAATCTCCCAAAATACAACCCAAGAGAAACAGACTGAATGAGCAGATGAGAGAAAGGAAGAGTGGCAAAGGAAAGGAGTGATAAAGGATGAAGGAGACAGAAAAGATTGAAAAAGTAATGGACATTGAAAGCAAGGCAGACGTTTACGGCGTTGTTTACTGCACTGCAAAATTAGTATGTTTGGTCACCTGCTTGACCACACAGAAACCCCGCAGGGTAGAGCATCTACTTAGTTTTCTTTTCTTGTTGGTGTTTTACATGCATTTATAGAGCCAAACTGTTTACCTTAGAATTCAAAGTAAGTGTTGATTGACGGTGTGTACTGACAGTGGAATTAATAGAAAAAAAATGTGTTTCTGACTATTTTTGCATGTGCTACATGCATGTTTCTTATTTGTGCTGTGTATGTAAAGAGCAATATTGTGCTGTAAGGAGAGAATCTAGAGCAGGTAAGTGTCCTTTTAAAATAAGTCTTGCTGTTTGCCCCTCTATTATAAGTGGCTAAATGGGTAAATGTCTAATGTGAGGGTGATAAGGAATGTAGAGTGGCAGACAGACTGGTTGTGCCGACAGTTCGGACTGCGACTTGCAAACATGTTCCGCACCACCTCCAACTCTTAACACAGTCCATATTAGGCCACATTCATGAAGCTATCAGAGCCACTGAGCTAAACAGTGAGTGGACAGCTTATTTGCCAAAGAAAGACATTGATAGCAGCCAAGAGAACTAACAATTGGCATCAACCACTACAGGTATCAGCTATGACCACAGTTCTGTCAAATATGAAAGCCAAAAGAAGGAAGGAAGAGCGGATTGATGGCAAATACCAGGGACCAAACCAAGCAAAGAGAAGTCGGCTTATAGATAACATTAGGCAGGAAACAATTTTTAGCCTCAGGCTGAGCAGTGTTGCATTAGGGCATAATTTCCTGTCCATTACAGGTAAAGCAGTGAAATAAGGCTTTATCCATACAACATCTTTTTTTCAGATATCGAGACCCAGTCCATATAAACTCACACAGCCCTTGGCTGATAGATTTTCAAATAAACACACCACTGCTGCAACTGCTGCAGTCAAATATCTTCTGGGGTAGCGATAAATCAGTATTTCTGACAGTGAATAAATTAGTGTGTAATTAATTCATTTATACATTGCAACTACTTAGCCTATTAAGTTCAACATAGTCTTCTAAGTTGCTGCAATGATATCAATACAAGTTCACTGTACTTACAGTACAAGCAAATGAAAGCAAAAGAAATTAATTACCCAGTAATGATGTATTCTTTTTGTGCTTGTTTGATCAAAGCAGACATTGCCTTAACTTGTTCATAATTACATTGGCATTCACAGTTACATTGTCTAAAAATAACTTAAAATATTTGCTTTATCTCAGTATATGAGTTTCATTAAAACTCACAGATCAGCACCCAAGGTTGGGCTGCACATTTTCGCTCATTTAATTTAGAAAAATGCAAGATGAATGTTAATCATCATTTTCATTACTTTACCAAAGCACATGTTTTGAGCTGATTAGAAGGCATATTGGACACGTTTCTCCATGACGGGGTTCAACAGTGTCGGCTGACATGCTGTCTTTCCTCTACCTATAATTTTAAATGCTGAAAACCAGGGTCAAACTCTTGGAAAGAAAAACATGCAATACAGGCTGTTTCCCTGATGTGCTGAGCCACCGTGATAGACACAGCACAGACATGAGAGAGGAGTAATTGTCTAGGACAGCTCCAACGATCCCCTGCCTGTGAAGAAAAGAGGTGGAGTGGAAAAAAAAAAACATAAAAAGGGGAAAAAAAATCTGTTTACCCGTCTCAGCCAGTGGCAGTTTATCGAACCCTCCCACCTCCTCCACACACACACACACACACACACACACACACACACACACACACACACACACACACACACACACACACACTCTCACTTTCTGTCTTGTCAGGCTCCTGAGGCGTCTGGGGTAAGACAGGCGAACTCCAGGGGAGACAGGAGATGAGGCTGGGGCCATTAAAGGAAGTGCCTCTCCGTAGAGAAACGTCAACCAGTCAGGTCTGGTTTAGTGGTGGGTGGCACTGAGTCTAGGTGTGTGTCTGTGTGTGTGTGTGTGTGTGTGTGTGTGTGTGTGTGTGTGTGTGTGTAAGAGCAGTGGGCACCTTGAAACCTGACGTGTGTTTACCACATGATGTGGGCAACAACGCTCCTGTATAACCCCCTGTATAATGAGAACTTTCATTCTGCTGTTTAATTAAGAGAGTTTAGAGTTGTGGGGAATGCAATGCCAGCCGTCTCAGTCTATTACAACTTGATTTTCCAAAGATAGCCTAGAATGTCTCGTTAGATAAAAGAGGGATTTCTTCGGAACTACATAAGATTCCAAAACTTCTTAAGTTATTTCATACAACTTTTTAAAAGCAGCTGGGATTTTGTCCGAAGATGCAGCATAATTTTGGGCCATTCCTAATTAATGAAGACGCTGATGAGAAACAGGGTTGGGGGTGCATTGACAGCTTACTGAAGCATACCATGCTCCATAAGTTTGGCGTCATGACCAGTCTGTGCAAAAGAGGTTTTAAACACTATTTAAACAGCCTCTGTGGTAATAGAAAATACTCCCTAAAGTCAGTATTGTCATCCTACCAACCTTCTTCAGCACTGCCTGATCAGTAATGACTAGAAAAAACTGACTTCTAAAGAAAAGAATAAAAAGTCAACATGGGTTTTTGTCTCCATATTGTAGGCCTACATTTCAAATCTGCTGCTTTACTCAGATGTTTGCAGTGTCGCAGGTTTCATGTCTGAACAGGGCTTGTGTGTGTGACAGAATCAACACTTGGTACTCCTGACATGTGAAGCAAAGGCGCCTCTAAGCTGGCCGAGCCACTGAGGGCCAAAGCAACAGCAGACTGAGAAGAGATGAGCTGCTGCACTGTGCCATCACTGCCAAAGCAACTAATCTACCCCAAACAAATACCAAAGCTTCAAAGCACAGACTGACAGTTTTGGTGGGAGTTAGATGGGTGGGGCTGGGGTCTGAGGTTATATAGTCTTGGTGGGCCATTAGCTTAGTGCCATCAAGCCGCTAATGACAGGTTTGGAGGCAACGCTGCTTTGGTGAGCAGAAAAAAACAATTATGAATATGCAGCGGCTTGAAATGAGCACAGGACCGGTCTGATGAGTGCTTGGTAATTGCTTGATGTCACTTTGAGATGTGGAGGAAAAAAAAAAAGCATGCGGCAATAATGATCAGAGAGGAAGTGGGCCTTCACCAGGGTGGGAACAGTTGGAGTGTTGGATAAACAAGTCACTTAAAAGATGACAAGATGGAGAGGTTGTGGGTAGAATGCTGATAAGCTTAGCAACAAGAAGGATTATTAGGAGGAAAAGTGGGCTGAAGACCTCAACTATTACTGCATGATCATTTCCTGCTGTAAGGCGCTGTTTGGCAGAGAAACTGGTGAGTGGTCAGAAAAAAGAAACGTGCAACAAAGGAAAAGCAAACACAGAACACTAAGACGACCCAATGACCCCCAGACATCAGCACATGATGCTTAAATGGTTTTCAGGACAGAAAGAACAGACAGAGATTAAAGCTACACAAGTTGGATGTCGTGGAACGTTCTTTCTCCACTGATATTTTCAAGAAGAACCTCAAGACATCCATGTTGTCACTGACTTCTGCCTCATAATGGTCTTAATATGCCAGACATATTTTTTTTTTAGAAATTGATCTTGCAAGTTGGTATGCTCTTTTGCCTGTTTTAGTATTTTTACATTCATGATTTTGCTATTCTCATTGATCTATACAAGTTTTTGCCTGTCTATGTATTAAAATTAAATTTTATTACTCCGCCAAGGAGCGCTGCAAGTTATGTGATGATCGGTGTACATTTGTCTGTGAATCTATCTGTCCGTGTCGAACATTACTCAAAAACAGACCAACAGATCTGGATGAAATTTTCAGGGAAGGTCAGAAATGACACAAGGACCATCTCATTAGATTTTGGCAGTGATGCAGCTTATAGTCTGGATCCACGGATTTGTTAAGTATTTCCCATTGCGAGATAGAGCGGCCGGCACATCGTCACCGTAACCATGACAACTGAACGCTGTGTCAGTTACCTACATAAGTTCACTCGACCCACTACATATTTCGGTCATGCAATTCCGTATCTGTACATAACGTACACCTGCACAACACATGCCTGTGCTAACGCAAGGTAATTTTTTATTTATTTAGTTAGTCTGTGGGTCGATCTATAATAAATGGCCAGATTCTATGTTGCCGTGATTTCTGAATACACAAATTGAGGAATGAACAGTCTTGGCGGAGTACTGCGCTCTCTGAGTGCTTTTCTTGTTTGATTTGATTTAAGGGCCAAGAAGCACAATCATTTTAAAATATAAACAACTGCTATTATATTAGTGGAATCTGGGCTGGACAACAGGAAACAAACTTTGTAATCATAAAGAAGTCCTGACTAACTGAACCTTACATCTGTCTAAGAAGTGCCCTGCTCCAGCAATATTCACAAAATACAGTTTAAGGTTTTTCAAGATTTGTCTTGCTTATGCACTGAGTCTATCGTTCTTGAGACGTTGCTCTATTCCGTCTTAACTGAGGTGTATCCTCCTGTTATAGGAGAAAAACATATGACTGTGATTTCCATTCAACTTTTACCACAAGATGCAGAGACAGGGCACTTGTGCGGCATGCAGTACTTTAAGTCTTATCAACTTTGCCAGTCCTGCAGCACGACCTCTGTGTTGTACGACTTCAGTCACCCGGGTTGGTGGCTGATGTATATGCATGAAGCTGGTGGTCCAGGTCCAGGCCATATCCCCTTGCTCTTCTTTATGCATGAGCTGGGCCACTCCAAAAGTCGTCACTCATACAGTTTCCAAAGGGCTGCACCACCTCTTCCCAGCTCTCATCTCCTACTCAGGTGTGAAGTAAAAGGTCCTGTCCTGGTATAGTTTGGATGCTGATTTGATTTCTGCACATTACTATTGATATGAGTTTTTAATAGAGCCCATGTTTTCGTTTAACATTTAAAACAAACAGTTTTCCAAAATTCAATTACAGTTGTTGGTATCAGTGTTTTATTTTAATTATTTTCTTTGTTTTGTTACTTTGTCAAACTAATTAACAAACATTATGGGCAAGAATATTCAATGTCCATCTGCACTGGTCATCCCACTGCATAGTAATGTGAATATTCATACTCATAAAACTTTTCACCTCATGCTGGTTGAGCCAGCGGCGGGGAGGAGCAGGACAAATGTCAGCAAACTTTGGAGATATTTGAAGGTAAGCGATGAGGTAAAAACGAACTACAAGCGCTATTATGCTACACTGTCAAGACATGAAGTGAAGAACAGCTTGTTTAAAATAAATAAATTACATAAAACATCTATATAAGGTTTCAGTATTCAGCACCACCACTGACATTTGGACCCGCAGTGTACCCAGTGTCTTCCCTCAGCTTCATGGCACAGTGGGTCGATGGGAATTTTACTCCCAAGTGAGTCGTACTAACATTACAGGCAAAGCAGTTTTCACACCTCATTCCAACACCAGCCTAGCTAAAGCAGGTGTGGTCCTAAAAGTCATAGCACTTTTATGGTATTTCTAATTTTGATTAAAAGCATTACTATAATTATGATTAAAACCATTACTAAGTACTAGTATCGGTATGTAGCACTGGCAAATACTCCAATGAAACTTGGTCCTTGTACTTAGTCCCAAAAAACAAGATATGGATTCATCCCTGTAAGACAGTGTACAAGTGATATTAGTCATATTTGAGATTGTATACATGAAAGATGTTTTTTGCTTTCAAATTGAAATTAAATTTTTTAGTAATGCAATGCAAAATGCTGTAATTATGGAAGTATGTAATGCAGCGAGTTTGACCCAGGGTGTAAACTGGTGTGTCGGTGGTGTGACAAATTCATGCAACCGCCTTGTGTGACAATCTCATGTGATAATGCCTCCCGTTTTAAAAAATCTATTACACAGTGAAGATTAAAATGAAGCTTGACTTTAAAAATTACATTGCAAATCAAACTGCAATCACAATATTTGTCAGAAAAATCGCAATTGCCTATGTTCCCCAAGTCATTCAGCCCTAATACACATGGAAGGTGGTTTCATAGGGGAAAAAACATAAAATAAATTCCACCTTGCCATTATTGGTTTCTTATTAAGGAACAGATTATGGAAAATGCCTAATTTAAGAAGAGAAAATCTACTGCGAGAGGTTCCATCAGTAGAACAAGTGTGCTTACTTTTGTAAAAGAGACACTGATCTTTCAATTTAGTGTTCTGGTCAGCTCATTGCTGCAACAAAGGATCCATTTATCTGGTTTCTAGCCAGTAATAAAGCAATCAGCCAGATGTTAGCCCCCAGTGTTCTTACCCCTCTTCTTCTCCTCCTTTTTTTTACTCTCCACAAGTGTCTAGTATTATTGGCCGTGACCAGATGTCTAGGGTGGCCAGGGTCGCTCTACTTCAGTAGAAATTATATGAAATGGATGGCAGAAGTTCAGGAGCCAGCCAACCTCAGCCAGAGGCTAGCTCCTTCCACTTATCCCGCTCCATCACCACCACCTCTTTTCCTATTCCCTCTTTCTCCTTTATTATTCTTGCTACCACTTAACTTGCATCCTGTTTCTTTCTCCTCCAATCACACCTGATTACTGCACTACGGGTTCAAGAGATCAGTGACCACAGACTCTCATCTAGGTGAATTTTCTCTAAAGGGAACTTTTTACACAGTAGAAAATTTAAGTGAGAAACAAAGATGGTGATAATAATGTGGCAGGCACAAAAGAGCCAATAACGATATATAGGAAAAGGCTGAAAGGTATGTAGTGACATATCTTCCAGTAGTGAAAAGGAGGTGCTGCAGTCACTGAAGAACAGCAAAGGGAGTATTTCTGAGGAAACAACACCAAACTTCTTAAGCCTCCAATAAGAGATCAGGGGCATGAGGGGCCATCCACGTGGTCAACATCCACCTATTGATTCGTTGTTTGTGCCAAGTCTGCCCTCTGCTACACACCAATAACAGCTTAAGAATCCCAGCACAGCAAGGAGTAGCACCTCATAAGCACCATCACAGAACAAAACAAGGGATTTGCTGCACATCTAATTCTCCTCAAAGAGGGGCCAAATAACAACCGCCAAAAGGACAGAGCAAAATTGGTGGTCATTTAGTTGTGGGGAAAAACGAGAAGGGTATAAGGTTTACCATTTGCAAGTAAAAAAAAAAAAAGTTGTTTGCACTGACTTGAAAAGTATAGTAGTCACATGTAAAAATGGGTTGACTCTGAGCTGCTAACCTTCGCCAGTGGATGTGGATCTTAACAGCACTAGACAAATATATTATTTACTGGTGGATGCGGTGAGTGCTGCTTGGGAATGAGAATTGACTTGTTTGTCAGGGACAAGCTGGAGATGATGCAGCTGGCAAAAGCAGAAAGAGAGAGTACCTCAGTGGGGACATACGAGGTACGTCAGGGTCTAAGCGCTGGTGAAGGAGTCCTGCCTTGTTTCTTTTCACCCTGATTCTAGCATTCATGAACGCATCTTCTGCGACCTCTTCCGTCGTGTCTTGGCTAGTAACTAAAAGCTTGAATGTAGAAGGATTACCAGCAGAACTCATCGTTCTTGTACGTTCTATAGGTGTTGGAGACTGTGGAAGAGGGGAAAGGTCATCTCCGAGGCGGTCAGAAAGGAAGAAGAAGAACAGACAGATCTGCTGCTGATACTGCCAAGCGTATTCTTCACTGTCTCATTACTGGACGGCCACTGCCTGCCTGCTGGCTCTTTCTCTTTGTCTCCCTCTGTCTCTGCCGCACACACATAAAAACCTGATTTAAACACGTCACAAACCAAACACTCTGTCACTCAGAGACCGTCGACCATACTTGCTCACACTTCAGGAAACTAGCTCTCTGCCTCTCTCATACACCTGCTCTTGCTTCACTATGTGTTTTATTAATTTTTCATCTGGCTTGTCTGCTGCCCTGGACTCACCTTCTCTTCTAAAATAAACACAATAAAATAAGCATTCAACCCTGCAACACCAACACGGCACTGCATTTGCACTACAAAGAGACTACTCTGAGGGAAACACTGACCACAAGCAAATCACTGCCAAAAAAACAAAAAAAAAACAAAACACTAAATGTAAAAACAGAAAAACAAGCATCTGCAAGAAGTAAGTTTAAGGAAATAGTTTCTTCCCCATTTTAACAACTATATATTTGTGAGAAAATGTCAAATATAGTTTCAGGAGGTTACAAAGACCCAAGGGGCCATAAAATAAAGCCAAGGGGAATATTTCACCAACCTAAATGCATGTTTGTGCTGGTGCTTGTTAGATACGTACAGGGAATACTGATGAAATGAATAGCAAGGAGGAGAAATTTTCTCTGTTTTCTCTTTTATCATTTCTCTTTCCTCAGACTGTCTCTTCCCCTCTGTTGTAGCCTGTGCAGAGGCTTTTACAAAGCCGAAACTATTTTAAAATCAGGTTGCATCACGCACATTAGATGATCAGGAGAATTTCTTTCTTTCTTTTTTAAATTCTGATTGTAAATATACTAAAAAATGTACAAATAAGAACAGTTCACACCCAAATGTAACATCATCCTAACCTTATTCGGTCTTCCTGTCTTAGCCTCTTCCTCCATCCTTTTTTTTCACAGCAATCAAAGTCCATAATAATGTGTCTGAATTTGCATGTTTTTTTTTTTGCCTAAAATGGAAGCATTCATGACTGTATCACCCACAGACACCCTCCACTTCCATCTCACACACCCAACCCACTCAAATACAAAGAAATAAGGCTAGTAGAAAGAGAAGGCGTAAGAACAAGTGTGCAAGAGAAAGACACAGTGGAAAGGACACAGCCTACAGCATAATAGTGGAGATATTATGTGAGAGGGACAGAAAAGGGTAGACGGAGCACAGAAAACAAAGGTGAAACCGAGAAAAAGCACATTTTAAGGCTTTGTCTGGAGTCAGTATTCAGTTCAGAGGTTGACCAGCCTCTGCCTTTTAATTTTCACTCCAATTTTCCTTCCCTCTTTTAGCCGCTCACGTTTTCTCATCTAATCACTGCACCTCTGCCTGATCTCTCTGATGAGAGACAGAGAAGGATAAGTTTGATTGGTTCCACCTGGTTGGGAGTGGCAAAGGAAAAGAACACAGGCTCATTATAGCAACCATTTCCATAAGCTGTGACCTCTGTGTGAGTGTACCAGAGGTGAATTTCTGGTGCCGACTAGCTCAAAGAACCCATGGCAGAGCACTTAACTGGCTTCAACATTGAGGTTTAACTTAAGGAACGTGAATATTTTTGTCTCACAATCAGCTCTGCCCTGTTGTGATCTGTTCAAGGGTGCTCCAAACATAGGGACAGACACATCATATTTACGTTTCCAACAGAAAAAATTCAAAATCAGACTAAATTTCATCAATCACAGTACTTTTTTTTTTTTTTTTTTGCTCCTTGGGCTGCCTCAGGGGAGAATCCATTTGCAACAGTTTTCACTGCGCTAAAGACTGCTGCTGACTAAAAGACAAGCACACAAAAAAGGATAACTCCCCATGATCTCCTCACAACAGCATGAGCTGACAGTATTCCAGTGGCAACTTTGCCTTCCTTCTGACACTCCCCTGAAAAAACAAGGAAAATCCTAAAACCAGACAGAGAAAAAAAAAGCTCCCATGACAAAAAACCCACAGCAAGCTGCAAGTTGTGTCACATCTCCAGAGTGTGCTTCATACGCTTGTCGGTCCCTCTCCAAGGACTCCCAGAGGACTGTGTGCCCGTCTTAGTGGAGCCAGATGGCCCCCATCTTAGGTATTCAGTTGCAGCAGTAGACTAGCAGCCAAGGTGGTGTCACAGTCAACGCTAAATGCACCCTCTGCTATTGCCACTAACATACACACAAATAGTGCTCACAGTACGGTATAATAAAAGATCATGGAGACAAAGTTTAAAGATAGACCGCATGTCTTTGTATGAATAAATGCAGGTGGATTTGTTTTTCGCATACATAGAATGTTGTCATGTGCGTTTATGTGTAAGTATTTTTGTAGATGCAAGTTAGTGGATTAACAGTTGGGTGTGGTTATGTGCATTGTGAATATTTGCTGTACGGCTGCATATCTTCACCACTGCAGACAAGCATCAAAGTGTGTGTGTGTGTGTGTGTGTGTGTGTGTGTGTGTGTGTGTGTGTGTGTGTGTGCGTGTGGTGAAAACTATGCTGTTGTTAATTTCTTCTTAAATTCCAAACAGATCTCACGTACTCTCATGGCAGACGAGCTGTCACTGACAGAAAACGCGTAACAATCTTCTATGCGCATATCTATGTCATGAAGAGTGACTATATACAAACAAACTGCCCTCATAGAAAGGCTCACTTCTCTGAGTGAATGCTCCTTTATTCCCATGCAAGGAAGGCCCTTTGTTTAAAAAAAAGTATTGCTGCATCGGCCATGCGTGCTTGTTCATATGTACGTTGTTGTATGTGTTTATTTGTGTGTGTGTGGGTTAACGCGGGTGTTTCCATGCAGTTGCATGCAGTTGTGTATTCTCGCAATATGTGTGCCATGGCTTTCTGGCCAAGTCACCCATCGTGGCGACCCATTTTCTGCCTCTCCAGATCCCAGACCACATCCCCTCTGTTTACTGCAAATGCGCCCCTTGTGCCTTGTCCCACATCCCATAATCCTTTGCCCCTGTTCCAAGAACCCGTGTTCAGCTATTGTCCTCCTCACCTGTTCTCACTGCCAATCGTCCGCAACACCTCCTGTTGTCTCCCTTCATCTTTGGCCAACTTTTCTCCATTTTTTTCCCCTATTTGTTCCTTCGATTTGCTCCACTTCCATCCCTACTTGCATTCTCTCTCTACATTCAAACTCATTCTTTGTCTTTCTACCCATTACACCCTTACCTATGCTCACATTTCTGCATTTTCACACAACAAACTGACGTCTCTTCTCCAATATTCTCCATGTTTCGCAGTTTATTTTGCAGCCATCTCCCTCCTAATACTGATGGGTAAATGCAGGGGCCCCTGACCTCATTAAAGATGGAAAACAGAACGTACTGCTCTCGCCCTTGTTGCTTATGTTGCACATTCGCCCCCATCATCACACTCTCATCCCTCCTTCAGCGCTGGGTCTTGCCTGGGCAGGAGAGCTGCTGTCTTCCTCTGGGCTCTAGAGGAAACCTCGCTGAGTTGATTCCAATAACTTTTCATTTTCCTTCTGCTCCTGTGGGCTGCCCTGAGTTTGCCCTGCGCTCTTTCACACAACCACAACTGCACACACTGACATACACATGCCTGGGCTTGCAGTTAAAAATTTGATGTGCTTGTTCCTTGTTTTCAATCAGTCTCTGTGTCCACTCTTTTTTTGCAAAGGACTTTCCAGATTTGATTTTCATGGCATCTATACAATAGTCATATATAAACTACATAGAACTATATAATAAAGACAAAAAACTAGAACATTTGTGGACAGTCACATTTTCTATTTTGTTCTTCAGGCTGTGTGCTTCAGTATATTCGATCTGACATAAAAATGATCTTACGTCAATATAGAAGAACTGTAAGGCTCTTCAAACACATACAACCCAAAGGTCAGATGTTTAAACGTAAGTGGACAGAAAGAAAATCGTAATTTTTATAATATTGTGGAAAAATCTTTGCAATGGCCCTCAATTACTGTCTGAAGTCTTTGACCCATAGACATTACCAAAATGATGAAGGTCTTCCAAAACTTTACAGCAGCCACTTTTGCTTGTTGCAGGGTCTCTCTGCTTGTAGTGTGGTCTACAGCAAGTAGAAAACATGTTTATTTGGATTGAGATCAAGGTCATATCTTCAGAGGATCTTACCACTAAAAATCCTCCTAAATGGCACCTAAAGTTCTTAACGAAGAGTTTCCTCTTAAAAATTATTCACAAAACTCCGGAAAGTAATAAGTTAGGAAGGAATAAAGACAATTCCTGAACTAAGAGAACTGTTGAAAATGCTGCTATGAATGAATATTTTATGTTTTTACAAACTGCAACCTGGCCCTTCTGTTTTTTAGGCTTACCAGAAGGTTGCATCTTGTGGTGAATCCTCAGAGGTTAAGAACATGAAATCTTCTTGACAAGGAAACATGTATGCCTACATCCTAGAGAGCATTCTTGACTTGCTGTGCAGCCATAAAAGATCTTTCTTTTACCATATGAAAGATTTTCATCCACAAGAATTCAGTCTGCCAAGGCTACCAGGATTTTAGGAAACCAACTAACTTAGTGATTTGATGTGTCCATGGTTTGACTTTAGCTTGAATGTGCAAAGCTCTTAGCCTAAAGAACGAAAAATGCACAACTGTGCAAATATCGGTTTCTGAATTATACATGCTTAAAAAATTGAAAGTACTTCATAGAATTGTTGCAGGGAACGAGCAATGCAGGCTGAAAATGTGATTCCTATTGGGTACGTACAACTTCCTACAAGCATTCTGGATTCACGCTTTCAGGAAGTAGCAGATGTTATCTGGTAAATGGAGTGCCTTAGCTAAACAGTCATTGTGTGCCAGTCAGTACCAGATATTATATCCTATCTTCCAAATAATATTGGGTGTTAGGGGCCAATAAAGTTTTTAAATGAGTACAGTGAATGAGTATACATATAATCATTATAAAGTGTAAACACCAGATTTCAAAATGAAAGTTTTGAAGGGCAACTAACAAATAGTTGATTTATTCTAATGTAAACAAAAATCTGAAAAGCTTCAGATTCAATAACCTAAAATCCATCCGATGTTCATCATTTTGCTTGAGAAATGTCTTCAACGATTCAAGAATTGTCAAAAACAATTGCAAATAGTTATTTTCTCTCGCTTGCCTAAGCGATTAATCGAATAGTCATTGCAGCTCCAGACCTGAGGCACTGACACCCCCATAGCACCCAGTCAAAAGCATCTGGGCTTCTTTCTAACAATAACTAACCCAGGATGCTGGGCCAGACTTCCAATCTCTGGTCCAACACCCCCACCACACACAGACACACACAGACACACACACGCACACACACACACAGACACACACACACGCTCCCCAGCCCACTGCTTGTGGATCTGACAGCCAGGAAGGCCTAGCTTGTGTGCTGCCAGCCAGCCAGCCAGCAATAGCTCAGCTTCATCCAGCCCTGGAAACATGGCAGATGGCAGCAGGAGAGAATGGAAGAGAACAGAAAAGACACTGTGTGTGTCTATGTACATGAGGCAGACAGAAACAGGTAGAACGAGGGAGAAGAAAGCGGGAGTGTGTGACCACATGCTTGCTTGCTTATGATACTGTCCTCAATGACCTCTAAACTAGAGCAAAACAAATGCTGGAATATCTTAGCTGAAAGTAAAGTGGCACTTTTAGCATTCATTAAAGTTCTGCTCTTGGTGATTTCATCTACATAGTTCACAACAGGTTGTTATTTTACACCTGTTCTTCTGTGTGTGTGCATTCATCTCTTTGTAACTTTGACCCGACTGTCTACGGATGAACAATCAATCTATTTCATTCAGGGACCTTATGTGTTTTCAAATAGCGGTTCAGCTCTTCCATGAATGACAGTTGATTAGGGCCATCACACTGATGCATCCTTCATCAACAGCCTTCACACTGTCCATCTGTCAGTGATTTTGAGTCTATTTTAGGCTGTGGTGAGCACCTGCACAAATGCTTTAAGAAATAGTCTCCCACATTTTCACAAATATTAATATGGCTTCTCTAGTGATGATTAATTTAAACCTCTGATTTAGCTTCTTTTCTACTCAGTAAGTGAACATTTTTACAGCTATAATGTCACCTCTTGGCAGATACCCTTTGCATGCTCCTATTATGACCAAATCAAGAAAATCATGCTTGTATGAACATTTGATAAAATCGATAATAATCATGTAAGATAAAATTCTAAATGTTTGTATGGTCATTATCCAAAGTCGAGTAAAAACAGTAAATTTTGCAACGCATTGTAAGAGATTTTCTTTTATGTGAAGCAGCAAATAAAGCAAATGTAAAAAATCCTAAACAACCAAGATAGCCAGATTTTACAGCTGAAGTCAAAATGGCTTTCCACAGAAGCGTGAAGCACTACCTCCAATTCAAAGCAAGAAGGCTTCAAAGTGCAGCCCTCGCTCGCTGCCAAGTGCAGTGCGTAACCTCCAAGGCAAGATGTCATCATAAAAAACCTGTGGAGCTCATGGATGTCCACTTTAATGATTTATTTTGTAGTTACTCCCCTGCACGCTAGTCATAATGCAAGACTCACCTCGGATGATGGACAGCTTGGCATTGACGGTAATCTCGCCCTCGGTGTTCTCAGCCACGCATTCGTAGATGTTCTCGTCACGTGGTGCTCGGAGAGGCTGAATTCTGAGTACGGCACCGGCACCCTCGTCAAACTCAATGGTCTGTGGGGTGAAACATGAGAAATAGAGTTGGATTAGACATGTGGGATTTCAACTAAAATATGACTGGTTTTTACTTTAATGCAGCCCAGTGAAGGCCAGATTGGAGCACTCAAGTCAAACATTTTCATGGAGATACAAAGACAAGTGTATTCTCCTGTTAACATATAAGGTAAGTAAGATAATATTTTCAGTTCGGAGAAGATACTTTAGTTGAAAAGGCACCATGTTTCCATTTGTTTACAACCTATATAAGGCCTAATAAATACAGAGTTATAAAAGCACACTTTCTGTCCACAGACTGTGTGTGTTTGAGTTCATAGCTGTTGTTTTTATCTATAATTATGCCCTTTGTTCTCTGTGAAGCCTTTGGTTTTGATCACTGTTCAAAGAGTCTCATAAAAACAAAATTGTACTATAATCAGAGTTTAACGTGACGAGAATGCAGAGGGGAATAAAGCTATAGTTACAATAAAACGTCTATCCCACAACGATGATTTTTTTCCAAGAGGAGCTACATAAATAATAGCACCCTTCATGTCTGAATGACTGAAAATGTAACATTAGTGGCTGACAGTGGGAGAGTTTTAACACGGTAATCACACAAACTGGCCTTGGTCAGCATCTGAAAGCCACATTTGAGCTCCCTGAATACCAAAACATCAAGAGTCATGCAACCTGCAAAAAAAAAAAAAAAAAACGAATCTCAGGAACATGTAAAAGACTGGAATTTAAAAGGTGGCAATTCTGAACAAATTCCCTTTTGCTTTTAACATAGTTTAAATTTTGGATGGTTGAAGTGTCAGAGATGACGGTCAGCGTGTCAGTCTCATAGCAAACCTATTGTTGCAATATCAGGCATTCCTCAGAGAAGCTTACAGCATCTCAACAAAGGACTCTCTGCTGCGATCTCTGAGCAAAGCATGACTTTGAGATACTAGTACAAGTCTTCAGCAGCCCCGCTGCTCCACTGCTGCACATCTCAGGGCTGAGCTGCTAATTAGGCTAAAAACACTGCAGAGCATGGCATCATGATCGATATCAAAGCAGCTGTCTAGAGGGTAGAACAGAAAAAAAAAGTCCTAACTACTTCAAAAACCCTTTACAAATTTTTTTATTTCATGCTAAACGGCGGAAGAGAAGCGTCCGTTCTGGCGGGCTCCTTCACGCCCTTGGCTTTGTTTCCCACTTAGCATGCAGAAGAAGAGAACGTACAAACAGAATTTGTCTTTTTATTTTGTCCTCCATGGAGATGCTGATCTCCCCCTGTTGATGTTGTTGTCATTTTTTGCTTTTTACCCCCCCCCCCATGCTTATCTTCATGCTACAGTGTGTGTGTGTATCTTCATGCACTGTGACTGCCGTCATCGTTAACGAAAGCAACTTTTTAATTAAGAGACACTGAGCATCAATCAAGACTTTTAGAGATGCCATCTGGGATGCCTGCCGAGAACTGAACAACAAACATTATGAATAACGCACGGACACATTCGCACAGACAGGGCTGTATGTAGAAAAAAAACAGCAACTGGAAAAATGTCACAGCAGAGTCACTCAAGTGCAAAAAGGATGGAGTTGGGGGGAATAGAAAGGCTCTGGAATTCATTACTGGACAGACTGCATATTGCTCATAGGTTAGAGAAGCCAGTCAATGACAAGGCCGGTCGTTGTTGTCAGAACAATTTGTGGAAAAAAACCATCAAAAATGCTCTTGTTGATAAGGTGATGTGGGAAAACAGCTGTGCTTTCAATGGTCTGTAGAGCTGAATGTTTTTGTCACATCAGCAAATATAACAATGCATGCAAATAAATAAAATAAAATGTGTAGAGTCATCAGTAGCAGGGATCAAGTTGTGTTTCAAATTGTTAACACATTACACAACACCAAAATGTCAAAATATGAGTGACACGCATTTCAGACAAGAACATGGACAGTTCTTTAGCATTTTGAATTTTATATTTTAGTATAGATTTGCATAAAAAAAAACAATCAAGTGGATAATGACTCAGCCCATTTGAACAATGTGCTTTCATATATTTAACATGCATGTGAAAATATATGGTCACATGAAGTAAATATAACAATGGTAGATAAACAGAAGGTTGAAAACCAGAATTCCTGAGGAAGAGCCGTGTGTGAACTTCCCAAGACAGCTTGGATACGATTGTTTTTATGCCCCATGTGCATCATTTCAAAGGACTTTCTGCAAGACCACAATGTTCAGGACAGAGACTGCATGAGGTTTTAATACAAACATGATATACAGCTTCTCAGCATGAGGCCATTATAGTATATATATATATATATATATATATATTGTTAACCATAAGGTTGCCCCTCCCTCACCTGTAGAGTGCAGTAATGAGGAGCACTGACTCACCTCTATACGCTGGGAGTTGACCTTCTTCCCCTTCTTGTTCCAGCTAACCCTCGGCTTGGGGTCACCCGTTGCCTGGCAGACAAAGGAAACCACGCCCCCTGAGACGCCAATCTGGTCGACAGGAACTTTCGTGAACCGTGGTGATGCTGTGGAGGGAGGAAGACAGAGAGAGGTAGAAAGAGAGAGATACATTAGACATAAGCACTGTTCCCTCTAAGCTGCGCGCGTGCGCAATTGCGCACTGCTGACACGCTCTCCACGCACAGAAAATCTGCGCTGCGCACAAAAAAAAAAAATCCAACCTAAATTGAAAATAAAATAAACATGTAACAATTGCACCTGTATGCACCTGTACATGGGTCACCCACTTAACCCGTTGAGCTATATGGGTACTCATGTTTTGTCTTTTTAAAGGTTTAATGATTTAATTAAATGTTTTGTCTTTTTAAAGGTTTAATGATTTAATTAAATGTTTTGTCTTTTTAAAGGTTTAATGATCTAATTAAATGTTTTGCATTTTTAAAAAACGTTTAATAGTGTTCTTGTTTAATTGTATTTTTTTTTAAATGTTTAATGATGGAAAGTATTTCATCTGTAATTTGTAATATTTGTATTTTAAAAATTTTGTTTAATTTCATACTGACATGTACTGTATTTTGTTGAATTATTTAATTCAATATTTTGTCTGTTTAATAGAGTTAAACATTAAATATAATTAAATGATATAAACATTTAATTAGATCATTAAACCTTTAAAAAGACAAAACATTTAATTAAATCATTAAACCTTTAAAAAGACAAAACATTTAATTACAAAATTAAATGTTCAATTAGAAAATTACATCTTAAATTTCTTAATTAGATTATTAAACCTTTAAGAAGACAAAACAATTAATTAAAAAATTAAATGTTTACATAGAAAATTACATCTTAAAGACAATAAAACTTCAAATGGGAATTAAACAGAAAATACAATGAAGCATTTAAAAAGAAAACTAAACATTAAAAGGTGGTATATGTAGATATAATTTAATTGTATTTAATCTTTAACTCTATTAAACAGACAAAATATTGAATTAGATAATTCAACAAGATACAATGCATGTCATTATGAAATTAAACAAAATTTTTAAAATACAAATATTAAAAATTACAGATAAAATATTTTCGATCATTAAACATTTAAAAAATACAATTAAACAAGAAAAATATTAAACATTTTTTAAAAATGCAAAACATTTAATTAGATTATTAAACCTTTAAAAAGACAAAACATTTAATTAAAAAATTAAATGTTTAATTAGAAAATTACATCTTAAATTTCTTAAATCTTCTTAATAAAACTTTTTAAAAGTTTTATTGTATTCATTTTTTTCCTTTGATTTAATTGCTTTTTGTTGTGTAGTTTATTTCTTTAATCTTCTTTTTCTGTCAAGACTTTAACCGCAACCTTAAAAATGAAATAAACCCTTAAATCACAATGAAAATACTTCTGTTGTCACAATCATGAGTTAGTCAATTATTCAGTTTATCAATTCAACTTTATTTGTTTAGCACCTTTCACACAGATGACAAAACTAAACAAGCAAAGAGAAAAAAAACTATGCTAAAACTGTGATTAAAACTCAAAAACATTTAAAAAAAAAAAAAAAAAAAAAAAAAAAGATTTAACATGGTAATAAAATATGTTGTGTCCAGGGGGTGGAGGGAGTTTATTGAAGTCTTCTTGGGCTCACATGGGAAATCATTTAAAATATAAACTTGATATTCAGTCTAAGGAAACTGGAAACTGCAGAGTGACAGAAGAACCAACAATATCTCCTGTTTTCACCTTTAATGAGTCGACTCTTCTTGTGCTTTCAGACCAAAGAACTACAGACTCTTCACAACCTGCTCAAACTCTTGGTACAGGACCTCACCACATGGGTCAAGAAGGTTTCCGTCTCATTTCTACTCTGAAGCTCACCTTCTCAAACTGCTGACAAATGTTTCTGCTGCTCTAAAGTCTGGTCTCCAGAACTTCCTAAAAACTCTCAAAGTCTCTTCTGCTGCAGGTTGCTTTGTAGAACTGTTCCAGAAAACCTCACTAAACCACATGGAGGGGCCTCAAGATAGTCGTCCAAATGAAACCATACAAAAACCAAACTAGTACAACCCAAATGCTAAAGTCTCCTGCAGCCTACCAGAGAACCTCTTTAAACAGAGAATCAGGACAGGAACTCTTACTTTCTGGACAACCAACGTTGGTTCACAAACAAGAATACAGAATGTGTCTGACCAAAAGCCTCTAAAGACTCACTACAGCCAAGATAAAGACACAACTCAGCTGCACCAAATCCACTAATCACTGCAAACATTAGCACCATGTGCTAACTCTGGCTAAAGAACCACATGTACCAAGACAACTATCCAGTACAAAGCCCTAAAACACACCAAGAAACACATTAAAGACGATTTTACTGCTGGAAGCTGCAAGCTAACGCCTAAAGAACAAACTAAAGCAATGGAGCTAAACCCGGTTCAATGGTGCAGAGAAGCAGAGGAAATGTTTGTCTGCAGCCACATAAAGCAGGAAGACACTGAGCTGCTCAGGTGTTCCTGATAACACCAAGCTGCTCAGGTGTTCCTGATAACACCAAGCAGCCACCTGGACAGCCAATAGGAACACAGCTTACTGGAAGTCCAGAGGGCTGGCTTAGTGAAGGAAATTTAGTTTAAAATTGAAGCAGAAAGTTAACAAAGAAAGTTGAAAACCACCTTCTGATACTTGAAATCTCTGAGTTTTCACACAAAGAACACCTGAACATGTCAAACTGGTTCCATAGTAGAACCATCATTGTAAAAACGTCATAGTGTGGTGTGTTGCTCAAAAAACATTAGGACCTGGCTGTCAGGGGACAAACATGTAAGAAACATGAGAACAGAGAGAACCCAACCAGTAGGTCACAGTTTATCATCCCCCAGTCATCTCCTGAAGTCCATATGGTGAGAGACATCTGTATCTGGTTGTTAATTTACCAGAGGATGCTTATAATCATGCTGATGTGGTCTGTACTCTACAGTATTTTAGTGACTCAATAAATGCCTAAGTAGTTTTTTTAAAATGCTTTTTAGTTTTTAATAAACATTTAATAGCCTATATGTAATCAATAAATGGCCTTTGCCTATCTTAAGAAAAACTCACTCAGAACTCTGATATGTTAACAGTACTAAATAAATCAATAAATACATGCATACACACATAAATAAGTTAATACATTAACTGTGTTAAGATAAGATTTAGATTTTTAAAAAAGTAGTTTATGTTTTTGCAGAATCCAGTGTTGCTCACTGGTTGGTCATTACATTTTATTAGTTTGATTTCACTGTTTAAAATGATGCCACCTCTTTTCAGACAGAACCTGTGATAATAAAACAATACAAAATTTTTAGCTCCGTGTTAATAAAGCACTTAAAGCTTTAAGAATGGCTAAATGCTTTTTTCAGAATTAAATATATCACTCCTTAGGTGGTAGTGGCCCCAAGTTCAGTAAAGTTGGAAAGATATTCACAGATTCAGACTTCCAGCATCAATAACTCATTAGATATAGGTTGTCAAAACATAAACGGTGCCTCTTTCCCATTGTTGCAAGGCAGACAATGTGCTACAAGCCCAGTTTTATCAAAAGTAGCTGTCTTTCAAGCTACAGGAATAACATTGGTGTCTATGGAGTGAACAGGGTCCGTCTGCAATTTGCAAAACCGCTGCAACAGTAAAGAGAGACAAATATTCAATAACTTCACTCTTATACATTGTAGTGTCACTAAAATCAATGCAGCCTTCAACTGGCTCCTGTTGTCAAAGTGTTTTAACAGAAATGTAAATGCTGTAATTTGATTCTTTTAATGAACCATGTAACTTGAATGGATGTGATGCTGGTGTGACCACAGTGCACACGTCTGATGTTGCTCACAGTGGTCCAAGGGACGCTCAGGGAGTTTGTGTGTTTGCTCACACTCATGAAAAATTACAGGGAACATTGGACATAAGACAAATGTTGCACCACAGGAGCTAACTCACTTCCTTTAAATACATTTCTTAAAGCATAGATTTCCAAACGTGCAAGTGCATACACCCACACATAGACACCTTAACTCCATAATGTCACCCATGTGCAGACTCCTACTTTATCTCATTCTCACTTTGCATCACACAGCTATGTCTGCTTCTCCTAGAACTGTGTGCAGATCATGGAATTTTCAGGAATTTTGTGCTCATTATTAGTAGCTTAAAGATGTTGCTCCATAGCGAGATAGACTTCAGCTTAGCATACTGCTGGTGCAGTGGCAACACCCTCTGAAAAAAATAAAGTTTGTGTAAACCAGAGATAAACGTGTTCTGTGTTTGCCACACAGAAGATAAACAGTGTTATGAACCACATAGTCAAATCTGAATGTTAAAAAATCTACAAGTAGACACAAAATTTTAAATATAGGTATATGTCAATGGAAGATGCTAAAACCACACCCAGTCGCAGCAAAGATGCAGCCTCTCACACGGTGCCAAAACCCCTAGAACCTGAGAAATAGATGCCCCATACGCAGCTTTATGAAAATTTACAACCGTCAATGTTTGAGCTGCAGAATCCAAATTGGAGTCACAGGACACTGACCCTCCTGAGAATTACAGAAGACCTATGGAATACTGTGCAACCATATTTAAAACTACTGGCCAATGATGATGGAAGGTTTGGCAATTCTAACACTGCATGCTGAAGTAAAACCATAATAATAACAATCAAACGCATGTGGTGGGTGGCGGTTTCTCCCACTTGATTGCAAGTGAACACACCTACCAGGGCCCTGGAGTGTAACCACTTTGATTGCACATGCGAAAAATCTGTCTTCCATTGGTCACACCAGTGCACCTGACATTTAGCAGGTCTATCTCTAAAGTGTTATTTTTTCCCCAACCACATTCTGTGTTATGTTTACTGATGAAGATTCCTCTGCAGCTCTGAGCTCCCGCTGGTTGCTTCATTACACAGTACTGCTGCGCTTCACTCACAGGTGCTTCTATAGTTTGTGGCTCATATGACTGAGTCACCGCAGTTTTGGGTTCTATTTTAGCTTTGTGATGTTTTCTGTTCACGCCGAGTACTGCACATGTTAGTGACAATTGCTCATGCTGGTTTAGCCGAATCTTTTTTCGTTTCATTTGTGCAGGGTAGGCCAGTGAGTAAGTACGTGAAGGAAAAAGTTAGGCCCCCCAATGCAATCACTGTAAAAAGCTAGTGTGAAACAAGGACATCTACTAAAGCCAGCAGATTGCTAGCTATGCCTTTATTCCAAAAAATCATCCTACCTGTGTGGCAGAATTTGCAGAACAGTCCTCATATTTGAATTGCTTAAGGATGCTTGAACAAAGGAGAGGCGGACTGACTTTGTGAAGAGCCATGCTGACAGTGAGTTGAGGATCACCACCAACACTCATCACTGCATTGATTACTGTAAATCAGGTAGTTATACTTCCATCTGAGACAACTAGGATACCTGGTTAATCCACTGTACTGTAACATGGACTTTTAAAAGAATAGCTAGTAAAGGGGAATTTGGTTTCAATCTGACATTGTCTTCAAGTGTTTAAAAGTCATTTTCCTGCTTGATGGAGTGTAGAACTGACAAAGTCGCAATCAGTAGTTCAATTCTCCCATGGATAACACATACTAAACATTTATATGCCCATAGAGCTGAGACCCTTTGGTTAAACTGCCCATCAAAAGTAAGTAATTCTGGTGCTTTTGGAGCTGGAATTTTTTGCTCATGCTTGGGTTGCAGGAGGTTTAAGACAACAAGCCTGATAGAAAGAGAGAAAGAGAGAAAACAGAGTCTCCTGGGGAACTCGTTAAATCTGAATCATACAGATATGTGGGGATGATCAAACGGCCAGCGCATAACGTCAAATTAATAATTAAGGGACCATGGGCCGACACCAGTCTCCAGGCACTGCTAAACACATATGAAGGAGAGTTCCTGCATTCATTATCGGGTAAAGAGAGATAGGGAGTGGGAGAATGTGGAAAAGAGAAATAGTGTGAGACAAGGGAAAGGAAAAGAAGAAGGGTGAGTGTACTGCCTGAGGAAAGCAAGAGGCACCGCATGCAAAGTTCATCCAACTCCCCTAAATAACAACCCAAATGTTTCTGATGCAAATATTTCAATAAGATACACAAACTAACTTAGCTCCTTATTGATGGCTGATTACTCCTGATTTTTTCCCAAGCAGAATGTACTCGCTCTAAAGTCACATATATCATAACAAGCACTACAAGGTATTTCATCATTACAAGAGTGTGCCAATGTAGGAAACACTTAACCTTCATTTTACAAGCAGAAACATCTGCAAATGCGAGATTGTTGCTGAAAGCAACCATATGAGCTCATGCTATCCATGGTTAAATGATGTTTTAAAAAATGCTTTCAGCTAAACACTAATGCTGCTGCAAAGTTATATTTCTTTTATTAATACTAACAGTCAGCAGCCAGAGCTGCCAATTTGTAGATGAGCCATTACTCTTATCTTTCTTTGACTTTTGTCTGCTGTACCACGCTTTGTTCTTTGTAATTTGGTGCATATGCAGCTCAAAGGGTAGAGCACAACACCAACTACTAGGCCAGTGGCAGCTGTGTGAGTCCCATTAAGTGCAACCATGCTAAAATGTGTACATGGTATTACAAGACTTTTTCAGACTTAAAGTGTTAGCTTCATGGTGTATGTGGATAAAATTGTCACATATGATGAAAACATCCTCTGGCGGGCTCTGAGAGTTGGACTTTGACAGACACCACACTGAGCTGAAATAAATCAGCCAAAGGGCAGGGATGAAACGTCGGCTTTTATAAGAAGTATTAAAGGGTTGTGTTGCTGCCTGACAATCATTTTAATGTTGGAAATATTGATTTCAAGTCTTCTGATGTTCAAATGAAAGTGTATTGATTGTTGCATCCTTCAAAATATTTCTTAGCTCTCTTAAATCTCACTCTGCATCTGTTAGAATAACCTCTGGTGAAGCTTCTCACTCAATGGAAAGATTTTCAAGAATGTATAATGTCTTCGAAAGATTTCTGCAACCTCTCAGACCTGTGTTCATATCTCCACATTGCAAGATCTCCTTCTAATAACTGCTACTATAATGCATCCAAAAGCTTGGAAAGCCTGAATTTTGGATTTTATTAATTGTAAATTAAGGTCCCAGCAGCTTCTTAACTTCAGTTGCATTGCATATTACATATATTTTTAGATAAATAAACAAATATCTGTGTCTATAAGGAAAAAAAAGGTTCCTTAGTAGCTTTAGGTGGAGAGGCTGCTTTTAACATGTTTACCTGCACCTACAGCAAACAATTCCATTGTACAGAGTGGTTTATTATGAATACAACACACAAATGCACTATTTCCAAATGTAAACATCAATAATTTGAATTCTCCAAACAAATCCTCTTGTGGAAAAGGAAACTGCTAAAGAGTTGTTCTGTAACAGATGCAACTGATCAAAATCAAAGCATGAAGGATGACCAAATCAAAAAACATATAATCGAAAAGCAGAAAAAAAAACCCAAGTTACTTTGCTTTATGTTTCCCATGAATATAATGGCATATGCTCAAACATATAAAGGTTGCAGTGTGATATAAGCACCTTAGCCTTTCTCTGTCTGCAAGCAGCAGGCCTACTTTATTTGTCTGGTGCATACAATGATCCCTTTTGGCATTTTACACTTACAATTTCCATTATGAAACTACACAACACAGCTTTACACAACTGCGCTCCTCTGCATTTGACCTCCCCTTACAATGTGCCCTCTGTTGAGACAGAAGAGGGATTTACACAGATCAGGCCTGTGGCGGTGGTTCTGCTGAAGGCCAGCATTCTTTGATTAGTTTTCCCCTGGACCATTTGACATTTCCACCCAGCTGCCTTCTCCCTCTCCCTTGCTTCATAGGATGAGAGAGATGTACAATAAATGTGACTGCCTGCATGCCAGTCTGAATTTAACTCCTGACAGATTTAAGATTTCTTTGTAATGTACTGTACATCGTTTTCAGTATTACCTGAGGAAGGTTTGAATAAAGGAAGGCGGCAGGGAGCTGGGAGGAAAAATAGATGAAACGAAAACGAATGACACAGTGGTGAATGACATGATGACATGTGCAGGGGGAGGTAGAGGGGTCAGTGGTAAAGAGAACACTGGAATGGAGAGTAGAGAAGGTGACAAGAGGTCCAGAGAATAGAGGAGATGACGTGAAGAGAGAGTGGAGGACAAAAAGTCCTGAATATTTTATTTAAAAAAAAAAAAAAAAAAGTTCTTGCAACTTTTCCTACTCTTTTTTTTTCTGTTTGCAGTTTAAAATGCCCTTTAACCACACAGACAGCAGGGTGAAATTCACATGTTTTCATGCAGTCAGTCAATACATAGAAGAGGTGTTTTCACAGCAAATTAAGTCTCATTTCTTTTGCTGACAGCCTATAGCAGAGGATTCTCACCTATAGCTGCAAACCTACATTTACTCTGCCTGAATGCATCTTGAAAATTATAGTTCTAAGTCAATACTGTCTGCTGTTTGCTGTTATTGTCACCTTAAGCTGTATTTGACACCGTGGGGTCTCTGTGCCATCCACGCAGCAGACATTTCTAACAATGTGAACTGACCACATTCAGTGCAAGTCTGATGCTTTTGACCCAAGTTTGCAGTGACCCTCTTGTCTAAAACAGCATTCAGTGATGAGAGAAAGAGTGAGCAAGCCTTTGTGCTGTTTCTGAATGACAGTCTAATTTCTTCTGAAAATGGAGCAAAAACTATGTGCCCGTCGGCAAAATGATCAAGTAAAATGCAGCCGAAAACTTCGAACACGGCCACCAAGCCGGCGCTTAGGCCCCACTTAAAGCTTGGCAAAGGAAGCGCAGCTACAAAATGGGTAGTCCTGCTGCTAACTGAGGTGTTTGTGTGTATGTGTAAAGCACACGACGACAGCTGAAAATACACGTATTCATCCCATATTTGACACGTTCAAGTGTCACTGCTGTTGGAGGCTACTCTCTGGGTGTCACTGTTCACGCAGATGTATGTCTAAAAGTGAAATAACTTAAATTTTATTGCAAGCCATAAAATGACATATTTATATTACAGCAAGTATCAAAAAAGATTATAATTTCAGCTTTGCTCTTACAATTGCTGACTTATATGTTATTTCTATCTTTTCTCTTTTCCAAGACTGTTCAAATAATGGGTTTAAAAATGTAGAAATTGTAGCCTAGGCTGAGTAGTTCAAGTTAGGTGATTTATTCAGATCTCTCATTATTTAGTGATTATACAGAAAGAGAATGAATGGTGGCAAAAATTTGTATTATACATGTACTTCTGTGTTTGTGTCCAAGTGTGTGTATACAGAATTTTGCATGATGTGTCCCTGAGTTTGTATGTGTGTTTGTGTATTTATGCACATGCCATCAGACACCACCTGCCACTGGCTGTGGGCCCACGTATGTCTATTATAGTGTAATTACTACAGGTATGCACTGTGTGATTGTGTGAACTCTGATGAGCATAATTAACCTTTTTTTTCAATTTTCTTCAGCTGTGTACCTCTGGGTCTCTGCTGCCAGTTACCACTGACTTTAAGCTATTCATTTTTTCTTTTCTTGAACCTTGCCACACCACCAGTAATTGCAGGGTATAAAAGGTTGAAGGTGTCTGGATTTAAAGCGCTTAAGACTCCGAAATAATGAGGAAAAGCACCGCCCTTAATATGAAATGATTCACAAAGTTTCCTGGTTTTAGTGGAGCCTTTCCTGTAGCTGTACTATAAGCTGGTAGACGATGCCAATCTCATTGTTCATCAAAACCACCAGGCACCTTTGAGTTCAGTGGGTAAAAGTAGCATACAGCCCATTTTCATAACTATAATTTATCTAAATGATCTTCTATTTTTGTGAGGGTTTAATTCCCACTTGTGCCACTTTGTGCCTTGTATAAAAATGTCCACCAAAAAGGGGTGCGTTATGTTACCAGAGATGACATTGAAAGGACATTGCACCTGCAGTGGCCATTTGTCCCTTCCACCAAAGTCCCTCTATTCCCTAAGCTTCCCTCAGACAGACTGAGGTACAGCACTGCCCAGATAAGCACACAAGACCGGTCTTTATCTGCCTGGCAGGGGGACATGGCCTGAGCTAAAATAACCAGCAATGGGGGCCCGGCTATCTTCACAGGGCCCCGAGAATAGAACAGAGCCACACAAACAAGACTGGATAGAAGGAGGGAGAAAGACTCACACAGTGCACACAGACGCTTGTTTAGCTAATACAGCAACCACCTGCTACTGGCCGCTACCTCTGTTGGACCTGATAACGCGGAACACACAAGCACTGTGATTATAAAGTGGCGGCGAGTGGGAGGTGGGAATGTGAATATGAGACGGCTCCATTTACAGTACTTTACTGTTGTCGTTTGGTGTGGTGGGGGAGGCCGGGGGACGGTGGGGGAGGCCGGGGGACGGTGGGGGAGGCCGGGGGACGGTGGGGTGGGGGGGCTGCGAGAGGAGGGTGGGGACTGGCTTTATGACTAATACCGTAATTGATGGAGAAAAGCTTCTCGGGTCATAAATAGGAGCCATTATCCGCTGAATTAGCAGAGTGGGAGACAAAATGATGCACAGCCATTCAGTGATTTGCAGAGAAAGGCAGAGAATTGGTAAAGGGCACTTGTTATCCATCTTGCTACAAATAGGTATCTTTCACAGCACACAGCGCATTTACCAGTGGTGTCTGAAAAGAACATTTGGTACTATTAGATGTATTACAACTAGCAAAGTAATTCCACTTTCTCCTGGCAATCATATGGCAGCCAGGGAAAGGGGTACAATCAGGGTGACGATGCAGATTAGAGTGACATTAATTTAAAGCTTTTTCTAACATTGTACTTGCAGTAAATGACTTGAAAGCGCATAAGTTACTCCACAAATTTTCATCCCACTCGCTGCCACTTTCTCTCAACAGACACTCTATTGGCCGTATGCAGTGCCAGGTATAACCTCAAGCCTATTTTGGTGTGTTTACAAAGTGCATGGGAGCAATATGAACCACTGTGTGTTCCTAATTTAAAGCAGTCGATTTAGTGACGCTAAACTGAGATTAAACTGAATTTTCATATTAGCCAAATAGAAGACGCATGACAGACATGAGCACTGTTAATACCGACTGCTTCGGGGGAAAAAACAGTGAATACAGTGGAGAGATTCAGCAAGACGGCTAGTTTAACTTCAATTTTGCAACTTTGGGGAGTTTCTATTGATAATGATTTGTAAAGCGGTGTAGAGATTTATTAGTTTGCAATATCTACCAAACGGCAACACAAAAAACTCAGCAGGTCACCAACTGTCTGTCTCTCAGTCATGGACCTGACTAAAGAAATAGATCCGAATGTGCCTTCAGGTAAAGGCATGAATAGACACACACAGACCACACACACATACACAAACACAAAGTTGTGTTTCCATGACTTCAGAGCAACATCACATTGACTTGCATTCATTTCCTGGAGACTTATTCTAACCTTAACCATAACCATAACCAGTGCTTGCCTAATCCAAACCTGAGCCTGAAGTTAACCCAAAGCTTCAATCATGTCTTCACCTTAAAATTTAATGAAGAATGTTATGGAGACTAAAAGCACATCCCTATATGGAAGCCAAGTCCCCATAATGTGACTGAGCAAACAGATTTAGGTCCCTACAACATGAGTAATACCCGCCCACCCTCCAGGCCTAAACAACCAAGCCCCATCAATCAGGAGCAATTGTCACAGGCTGCCTGGGCAAGCGCCATCACTATGGAAACCAAGCCTTTACTCTAAAACCGTCTTGCTTTGTCTTGTCTGGAGGTTTTCACACACAATCATTGCCAACGGGCCGGCAGACGAAGGAACAAAACTTGAACCAGGAGAGAAAGACAGAAAGAGAAAAGAAGAAAGGAGAGGGAGAAGTTCGGTTAGTCTGTTGATGGTTTCTGAGGGGAAAATAGCTTGAAAATAAAGACGGACAATTTGGTGGCATCGACACAAGTTGCCGTCAAGGGTTTTGATCTCCAGCAACAGGGCTGGAAACTTTCCTGGTGTCTAATAATGAGATCATCTATCAAATTTATGACAGAAGGCACCACATTTCTTTGATATAATATGAGCTAAATGTGGCCACACTTATAAAAAAAAACTGCACCTGTTAGAAACTAATGTGTGTTTGTACTAGTACTTTCCCTTCCCCCTTCATCTGTTGCTAAGATGCTCTTGACGACGACAGTCCTAATTGTGTTGCTGATGGAGAAACTATGAATAAAATTATACTGGGGAGATGCGACTGAAACTATCTGGACGTGTGCTTAAATAAGCGTGCAAGCTTCGTTAGAACAAAAATTATAATCTAAAATGAGCTGCAGTTGTATTCCACAGAGCATGTTTGGGTCAGATTTTATTCCTATTTAACCCTTACTTTGACTGTCCAAGCTTAAGGGTTAATGAAACAGTTGCTTTTCCAATTAAAACATAAGGAAGAAAGGCCAATTGGGATTTGCTCTTGGGGCAGCTGGAGCACCAAGTGGGCTGTTGTTGCTTGAATTGTGCAGCCAACTCCCATGGCAAAAAAAAAGAAGAAAAAAAAAGAAAGAAAATCGTATAACCTCAAATGGAGTTTGAAAATCACATTTTCCTTTAAACAGATTTATACACAAACCCAAGAATACTTTACCTGTTAGAAGACAAATTTATATTTTTTAAATAATTTCATGTAACAAATCTTGTTTCACTAAAAACACAAGACTCCCTTGAAGGCATTATCACATCTTTCAAAATAATTTAAAAAGTAAGAAATGAAATGATGTGTCTTCATTAGGAAATTCTGTCCCTTGTTATATTACAACAATGATTTCAAAGCCAGTAAGAGATGACTAAAATGCCAAGTTTACGTGCAAATCCTTCGCGATTGCATCATACAGTGTGTCATGTACATTGACTGGGCTCCAGACTGACTCATAGGGCACAGGCTTAGCGGCCCATCAGGGACTTGTGGCAGGATGTGGGAAGCCGGCACAAAAAAAGTTCTGGAGTGTTGGTACCCAGAGGTGAAAACTTTGCCCAACCACACTGCTGTCACAGTGAAGCTGCATTTCTAGAAAGAGTGGCACAGTCGTAATATGCACAAATTGGTCCCACTGAAACCATTGTTGAAGGCTAAAGAAAAAAGTAAAAGACACCGAGTATCCTTCAGCCCAATGGAAATAAATAGACTCGATTCCTCAGAGAGAGGGTGGAAATTAAGCTTAAGTATGTGCCTGATTTCAAAATGGCCATAGAGCGCACAGACAGCAGGTGAAATGAGAACAATTTTGTGTCATTTAGAGACCCACTTGAGGCAATTGACACTTGTTGGCTCATTAAATGAAGAGGACACCTCAAATTGCTGATGGTGTTATAGGTCTGATCAAAACAGAGGACAAGAGAATCAAGAAAATGGAGACAAAACAAGCTTCCATCGCTCCACTGAAAACACAACATAAGCCACTTATAAACACTCACTGTATCTTTCTCTAAATTTAAATCCAAGTGAAGTCACATATAAGGAAAAGCCTTCACCTGTGCAGTCTGAGAGGGAAGGTTTTAAAAATTACCAAGCGAACAAGGCATCAAGGAATATCTTTCTTTTTGAGGGATTCAGAAACCTTTGAAGATCTAAACTTGCTCATAAAAGCAGTGGAGACATTACAATTTTAAAAGCCACCCTGGTGATGGGTTGAACTCTTTTCTATTGGAAGAAGGAAAAAAAATGTAGAGGGATAGCACCTTTCATACACTTCAGTCTCTTGTATTGTTCTGTCAAACTGAGTTCATATAACATCGCTCAAACTGCTGGAGCGTGCTGCTGAAAAGAGGCTAAGAAAGAGAGATGATTGGAGAAAAAAAGAAGAGAATAGATAGAAGCATTGTCATCGGGGCTGCAAGCTTAGAGGAGAACTCTTTGATCCACTGCTGACCAAAACTGGGCTTTTAAAGGCTCATTTTAATACACTGACTTATGCTAAGTGAGGTTGACTGATAATGTTTTATCTTTTTGAGCCAGTTTAATAGGAGACGAGACTCTACTGCATGCTCTCCTTGCAACCACATGAACCACACTGTTAATCAGTTTAAGTTAATTATTTTAATGATGTTTTCTTGTCAACACTTCAGTCATCTTATAATCAGTATGTCTCCAGCAAGCAAGCACATTTCCAGCACATGGTAGTAGTAGTACAGAAAATGAACAGCTAGATGTATATGTACATTTTGGCATTCAGTATGTTTTTGATACGGTCAAAAAAAAAAAAAGCTAAGTAAATAATAGTGTTTGTCTTTTATTTTGAAAAATGTGAACATTCAGCAGTGTCATTGTCCCAAAATATTAACAGTAACTGTGACACTGAAGGCAATCAAATGTTGGGATGGATGCTCCACATTAGACCTTCGCACTAGTGAGTATGAAATTCCATATAAAATTGTGGTACATATTCATGATTAACCTAAATTAACCATTTAAGCCAGCAGTGCAGCTTTACATGTAGATTCACACAAAGTGATACTTTCTTGGTGTGTTTTAGCTGCATTGAAAATGCAGCCACCTGGTGTGTTCTATGGAAACTATCACTGGATGAAACCAGTCAGGGACACATTTAAGGATTTGGCTGTGCATCGAGACTGGACGAGATTAATACAAACTACATATCGTCTTCCCAGTTATCAACACAAACCCTGCTAGCATGATATAACAAACCTAATATATTTGTTTGTGATGTATCATAAATCCGTTTAAAATGCCGAGGTTAATTGATTATTCTAAATTTGCCTGTAGGTGTAAGGACGAGTGTGATTGTTTGCCCTGTTTTAAGTTACTGTTGTGTTCTTAAGTTATTTTCTTGTTTTACTATGAAGCACTTTGGTCACCCTTTGAACATGTTGTAAAAGCGTAAAATTTTAACCAACCCATGATGTTCCCCTAAACCTAACAAATTATTTTTGGTTGCTAAACTCAATTAAGCTTCTGGCATGTACTTATCATTGTGAAAGTGTCAACCAAATCATGCTATTTTTTGAAACCTACCCACATAGCTTTGGTGCTTAAGACTAGTCAAAGCGAGTGTGTAAACTGAAAAAAAACAAAGACTCAACACTAAACATCAGCTGAAGAACAATAGTTTCATGTGAGACGTGAATCATAGTCTCACATAGTTCCTCTTGCTGAGTTATGCCTCCATCATGGCCTCCCACCTCTTTGTGTTGGACTTTGTGGCTCCTTGGAGCTGAAAGTCTTTCATACTACGTCAAATGTAAGATCATACACCTGTTTCAAAACAATATTACATTTCTTTCAAAATGTGGACTATATTGTAGTTTAGTTATGTAGTAATATAGTTCTGTGAGGACAGAGTTGACTAAAGCTGATGAACAACAACTGGTCCATTTATATAATGCTTTGGACACCTGAAACCCATATGTGCAACAAGTTCACATAAAGAGGATACTGGTTTTCTTTTGGCAAGTTCCTCAGATTGTCAGTGATGATTAATTCTGACTTAAGAATACTGTTGATTTCATGCACTGCAAAACGGGGTTGATGTGTCCCAAAAAAGGATTTTATTATGAAGAGAAGATGTTTTTTTGCATTACTAAATTATAATGCACCCCTCTGCCATTTGTGTGTGTACAGCTCGGAGAATTCAACCTTTAGCCAGCACCAACAAGCTACTTGAAGCAGAAATTCATGTCTGGAACTCAATTAAAAATTAACTTGCTTTCCTCTCGTTTGACAGAGTGAAAAATAACAGTACATAGAGTGAAACATGGGACTCGGCATGCAACAGCAGGGTGCACACAAAATTGAATTTGATAGAATTAACTTGACAGTCTAGGCTCAAACATAATTTGAGTGAGGAAAGATAAGGAGTGAGTGAAGAAAAAAGAAAGACAAAGAGCAAAAGGAGAGAAACAAGAAGCGAGAAACAGAGGAGCGAAGATGTAAAGAATGAGAACAAGAAAATAAGAGGTCCACTAAGGGGCTTCATTTTTTTTTTCCAATTGCAGGTTTCAAAGGAATATAAATAATTGAACACCCTCACCTCATCACTGTGAGTTCTGGCCAATTACTATTAGAAGTTCTTTGCCAAAATGCCACTGTTGGGAAAGGCCAAAAAAGGACGAGGAAGAAATGAGTAGAAGGTGAAATGCCCCTCAAAAAAATCACAACAAATAACTCAGTCTACCTGTCCAAAAACCAAAATACCAATACATATTTAAAGATGGTGTCACTTAATTCAAGAAAAGTCAGGGAAGTGCTATATAGTGAAAAATGAATGACAAAGTTTTGTGCTTTTTGCATAAAACTCGGGGGGAAAATATGAACATTGGCAGGATAAAACCACAGGCATAAAGGGGAATAATCGGGGGAAATAGGATAGTAACTCAAAATAGTGCTTCTTCTTGATAAAATACAGCAGCTGAGAAAAAAGAATCCCCATGTGACTTTTTAAGACAAGACCTGAAGATCCAATGACAAAACTAAGGGAGTTGTCACAATAGGAATTGGTAATAGTGGCATTGCCGTTACAGCTCAAGTTTGTCCAGATGGGGATTCCACAGTATAAGCAAGACGTGAGCGGTATGTAAGTGTTACTGAAGCATTTGACTGGTTTCGTTCTGCACCGAAGGGCGTTTCTGTCTTCAGATCCAACTGGGTGTTTGCCTGCTCGCTGCCTTTCAGAGAAGTGAATGGGTGGACAAAGTGTCTTCACCAAACCAATGGATGTAGAGCTCATGAACTAATATTCTCTACAAAAACACAACCTTTCAGTTGTTTAATTTATATATATATATATATATATATATATATATATATATATATATATATATATATATATATATATGTAAAATCGCTCTTGTTCTTTTAACCAATACTGTCTAGTACACTTTTTTACATATTTTACACTTACAATTTTGATTAATTATTACTGCACTGAACTGCGCTGGTCGTATTATTAGTGTGTGTACGACACAAATAATTAGCTTGATTAAATAGTTATTTAATGCTTATCTTTATTTATCTATATATTTATTGACTATCTATATTTAAATGTTATTTATGGACTCATGAAAGACACACAGTTTGTTTGAGCTGAAAAAGGCTTAAACAAACACTAAAAATCTATATCCGCATTTCAAAAAGTAAACAAATTTACTGTTGGGTTTACTTGTAAAATGAATGCATGACACTGCCATCTAGTTTCACAGCCATGCTTCAACAAATGTGATAGTTCTATAATCCAATCAATATGCTACAGCCACCTACAACACAGCTCAGGTGACACTCCACACATTAGTATAATTCTGCCTTTGCACACACACGCACAACTGTGTGTACTTGAACACAAATGTATGCAAACGCGTAGACAAATACAGACACACACACAAGCCGTGCATTATGATGGTTGGGGTTGCAGGATTTATTGAGCCATATATCTTTCTCTTTTGATTAAAAATGTCTCCTTCTCACAGTGATTTATGAGTGTAAATAAAAGGAATGGAGGGCAGAGAGAGAGAGAGCGAGCGAGCGACGGAGAGAGAGCAAGGGAAGTGAGAGGAAGGGATGACATCATGCTTTCAGATGGGCTTTTCTGCAAAACGGTTGCATCCTTTCAGTCCACCAAGTGGGAGTGAAAATAATTGGACAACTGCACTACTGGGCTGAGTGTGTGCATGTGTGTGCGTGTGTATGTGGTTGTGCACATGGAGGTGAAAGACAATCAGAGTGAGCAAAAGGAAGGTAGTCTGTGCATGTGTGCATATATTTGCACACACGAGTGGCAACACTGTGAGGCCCCCCAATAGAGATGAGAAGGAAGAGTGAGACACTGTGTGCATTGCCAGAAAGAGGGGAGAAGGGGGAAAAGAAGTGTGAACATAAGAAAGGGACAATGAGACAGAGTGAGGGAGCCTGATAAAAACAGCAATCATATCTACAGGCAGAGTTAGACAAAGGCTGGCAGATACTGACAGATGGGGAGAGAGCCCTACTGTTGTGAGGGAGAGAGAGGGAAAGCTAATCTCCATTAAGATGAAGCAGACTGCACTGAATGTTATTTAAACCAGGGAGAGCAAACAGAGGCTGCAAGAAGAGAGAAACTGAGTCCTCACATCCAGCGGGCAAAAGAACTGAAGAAACATTTTTATATGCACCATGTTAAGAGGAGAAGCTTTTACACATTTGCTTTTCTGTCATGAATATGTGGTCTTAGAGTCAGCAAGACAGAAAAGGCAAAAAAAGGAAGAGAACAAAGACATCTGTCTGACATCTGTCTGAGTGGAATTTCATATATATATATATATATATATATATATATATATATATATATATATGTATATGTATGTGTGTGTATATATATATATATATATATATATATATATATATATATATATATGTGTGTGTGTGTGTATTTGCCAGCTGAGCTGAAAGACACTCCAATTACGCAACCAGACACTCAAACCACCATGCAATCAAAGGTAGACAGTTCTGTAGCAACATAAGAAAAAAATCAAGTGGTCCTCGTGTTATCATGAACCTTTGAGAAGAAAATCACTGAATGTCAAAGCTGTGACTGATGTCAAGATAGACACTGCGAACAAGGTGAACATGCAATTTATCTTGCAAATTACCTAAGATAGACAGAAAAATCAGACATGACTCAACTTTCTCTAAATTTCAGCACCTACACAGTTTGACAACATGCCTGAAATGTCAAACTGGCTGAATTAGTTGATATTTTTAAATGGCATTTCAAGATCCGTTTTTATTCTCTTGCTCACTATTTTTGATGAGTTTTGTCACTTTTAATCCTCCTTTCATTGTACAAGCGTTGCAGCAAAAGCAGCACAGTCGAGGAGGGAGGTGATCCAGTCAAAACGAGACAACGTTACGCCCCTCGACACATGCAGTAAATCAACAAATATATACGTAACATGTTGCACAAAGAATGAATGTACAGTCAGCTGACACGTGCACGCAAACAGGCGCAGTCTTGTCATACTCCAAGGCTATTGCACACAAAGATCTAGAGGCATATACACAAAGACGCACACACATTTCCCACCTTCAATGCATATATAATTCTCTTACATTCTCATCAACACACTCACCTACACGCTCACACACACAGGATTTGCAAACAATGAAACCCAGGGGGAAGCCTCCCTACCTCGCCATCACTCTTGTTCTATTTCTCTGCAGAGCCTCATCTTTGTTTTGTCTCCTTAATGCTGCTCTAAGCCCATCTTAACGGGGAAATGGTGCAGAACAAATCCTAAGCAGGAGTTGACAGGGTGGGATAAGAGACTACCGACGTTCCCCTTTTACTAACATGGGAAGTTACGGAGGACAATATATACAGACAGACATCATGCCTGAATGGTAAATATTTGGAGATATTAATGTTTTAAAATTGTCTGGGTGGTGCTGATTGATAGCCAAGAAAAAAATTATATCAAAACTGACTGATATCCATCCTCACTTACAGTAGGAGTGTCAGTTTAGTACCTAAAATCCAAATACATGTGCAACAATTGCAAATGTGCAAAAGTATTTCAGCCATATTTTTCAATTGTCTTTCATGTGCATTTATAAGAAAATTTCAATTAGCACATCTGTCTATACAAGCTGCATTTTATACACGTAACTACAGTGATTGCAAAGCACAAGGGACCTACAACTCAATACTGAGCATCAATGTCTGTTGTGCAAATGCACATAGATCAGTTGAGTAGCTCCTGCCCTGCTAATGTGCTGCTCTTCCTACAGCTTCTATACAGATGTAGCTTCCAAGTAAAATCTACCTCCTGACACCACAGTGCAATACCTTTGTTGAAGCAGAAGCAGAAAAACTATATAAACTTTGATGCTAAATTCTCTGTTAAAAATAGGTTCTCAATACATACAGTAAATGCATGTTTCAATGCACACACTATAAACATATCTGAAAGGGCAGCAGCAAAAATATGAAGGAAATGGTCACCAAATTTTTGCCAACGTCAATTTCAGATTTCTGTAGAAATCCTCGGTTTCTCGTGTGTTATATATAAAAGAGGAACCTTCAAAACGAGTTGCCCAGGAAAGATGAGACGTTATCAGCAGCAGTGTAATTGATCATTATCCAGGTACTTACATAAGGCGTGGGAGCCAGTGAGCAGCGGTGATAGCAGCAGAGTGGTCACAGGCAGCAGGAGTGGCAAGGAGAGGCGCAGGGCACCACTGGTGGCCATCGTGGCTCCGGCAGGGAAGGGGGGGCAGGGGAGGGCAGGGTGGGACGAATCTTCGACCTGGCTGGAGAGCCGAGGCCCCGGCTGCGCTGGGAAGTCTGGGGTCTTCACGCAGGACGGCTTGGCACTCTGCAAAAAGACAGAGACACAGAAAAATTAATAAATGCATGTATTTTTGTTTACTGTTCTTTCTTATGCAAGGACCACGATACTGTGTTTCAGCAACACCCAGCTTCTCTGTAATAGTTTCCTTCATTTCTACCTACATGTGACACATCTTAACATCCAGTACACAGAGATAAACCACTGCTTGTGCACAGGAACACTGAACAAATATAGTAATTTGATTGTTGCAACAGTTCTAGACGGAACAAAAACACCTACACGTAATGGCGCCAAACTATATGTATTACTTCTGAGCATCTGACAGGCAACTCTTAGTCAGAGCGACTCGCAGTTCCAAGGTGGTAGTTTTACCCATATCAACAGGACATGTGACTTCTGATAAACACACATGACAATGACATTCTGCTGCACTTTTCACTACCCCGTTACTCCGCCTGACACGTAAATGGCTGTAAGGTAATAAGGCATCAGTAAACTACTGGAAGCGAAAGTGTCACATCCTCCACAACCTGTAACCTTCCCATCTCACAAGCAGCATCTCCTCACATCCCTTAATTAGCAGGGCAGTCACTGTTTTCACTCCTTTTTTTCCTTCCTAATCGCCTGATCTTGTCATTATTTGCTGAACTCATTGCCTTGTAATTACACAGGCAACCCAATGATATTCCAGGCATCATCTCTTTGTTTTAGTCAAATTGCCATTAATCCCCCCCAAACTGCACAAAGGGACCGACTGCACACACGCACAGACACACACTCCGGTTGCTTCATTGATATGGCTGCTGCACCACGGAGCCACCAACGAGTGGTTATACATACTCTTGAATTAAAAAGAAATGAATAAACAGACATAGAAAGAGAGAGGTGAGAGAAATCCATGACATAGTTGTAATGAGTATGATTTATTTTTTTCTTTTAAATGTGCATCACATTCAGTTGACGCAATTTCAGAAATGTGCGAGCAGGTATAAGGACAGGGATATTCGAACAGGAAGCAATGCCTGCCTAAGCAATCAAGCAGTGAATATGAAAACCACCAAACCGTCCACTCTCAGAGGACCCAGATCACAGGACAAAGAGTCGAGCTCCTGTGTCAAAAAGCATCTGCCCTGCTTTAGTGTCCTTGTGCCAGACAATGAACTCCCTCAATCTCCGGGGATCCCATTCCTCGCCTCACCACATGAAGGGTGAGGGCGATTCTCTAGAAGGGAGATTAATTACCTGAACACTAGGTGGCTAACAGGGCACAATAGCACAAACTGTGCAGACAGTATGCAGATTATTATAATTTGTTTTCCTTAGTAATCTAGATGGTAAAGATAATATACTGTCAACACAGGTTTGCCATTTTGATCCTCGAAACAGTCACTTTTCAAACCCTCACTTTCTACACACTGCTAGTTGTTTTTGACAAGAGTGTCAGTGGCTGAAACGTGAAATGAATGTACTTCAAAAATAGCCTTGTAAACTGACAACCTCGATCATTCAGTTGCAATTATGGTCAGAGGCACATTGGTCAAAAGAAAGTGACTTTACAGGCTGCCATTGAAAAGCAGGGATACATCAATGTAATTTTGAAACTACCTGACTTAAAATACATTTGAGTGGTAACACTGGGAGTAAAAATGGGGGCAAAACTGACTAAAGCTAAATCTACAACAGCTGAGATCACCTTCATTCAATAAAATAAAATGATTATACAAATAAAAGCATAGTTTAAATCACTTATAACAACTTTTATCTCTAACTTTGTAATTTTGTCAATTGTATCAAGCTGCTAAATTGTCAAAAGATTTAAAAGGTTAATGTTATGCTGCTGTTTTACAGGGCTTTATGTACTTGGCAGTGGCCTTGCGAGAGGCAGAAAACCACAGCTAATTGCAGTGTAACCCAGCACCTCAGACAGACGGCATATAAAAGTGCCCCACCCTTCACAACTACTACACTAAGCTCCTCAACTGGCATTAAAAAAAAACTCAGCAAACACATCCAGCTGCAGGCAGAATAAAAACCGCAAACGCATACAGCAAAACCCATATATGCCACAAAACCTATTCACCTCTAAACACACACTGTTTTTTTTCATTACATACGTAATTCAAACAGAGAAATTGAAGAACACGTGAAACGGACGCACTTACACAAACACAAAGGGAGAGATCAACAATGGATCTTTTGTGGCGACAGCGTGTCAAGAAAGAGTGGGTGTTTTTCAGAAGCTCATCTCATCTTTCAACACAATACTACACACACACGACCAACATGTGTGTCCCTGTTTGTTGTTTTTTTTTCATCTTCCTTTTCCTTGGCCTAGAGGGCAGGTGATATTGCTGAGAAGTGAGGGAAATACAGAAACATGAATACAGAGAATAAGGGAGTATCACATTGTCTAGGGGACTTGTGAATGATGCCCCTATTGTTCTGAGTGTAAACATTGGTGGAGGTAGAGGGAATCTCGCATGCCTGTAGGGAATTACTCTATGTCTGCTCACAAGATGCCTAGGTTATGATTTATGGCCCTCCCCCTAGGGCACGGCTTTCTATCTCCACCTTTGGTTGCTATATAAACTTCGCAACACAATTACAACGTCTATTGTTGTTGAACAGCCAACATAACCTAAGGTCATGTGTGGGCTTCGGTTTAACCATAGATACCGTCTACAATGCTTGGTGCTGCCTGCTTTTGTCAGTCGTGCATAAAAGACAGAATAGAAGAAGAGAGAAGTTTACATAGAACAAATACATACAAGCCTACACTTATTTTAAAGGGATTTGGGAGGCTAAAAAAGCGCCAAAGTAAACTGAAATGTAACTTGTTAATTGCATAAAATTTCCATGAGTGTCTGAAAGTTGCATATGGCAATCATTTGCTTAAAATTAAAGACAGGATATGGAAATCACAGCATGTTTCTCCGGTTAAGAGCACCTCCATGGGGGCAGCTCTTGCTAAAAAACTTTTCTTACTTTCCTTGTAGAAATTGGCAGAGGAATAATAGACAGTTTAGCATTCTGGCAATACTACCTGAGAAGCCGATCGATTGATAAACCCTCAGCTGCTCCCACATTATAGGCTGTAATCAGGAGGAAACTGCTAATGATCAAGTTTTAGATATTCCAATGGGACTTGGATGACTGCATCAATTTGCATATTAGTATATTTGCACTAGTTTACATTAGTGAGCATGTTGAACAAAGAAAAGGCCTGCTAACCCACCTAAGCAGCTTTTAGTAACGTGCTGTATCATGTATCGACATTTATCAGCACAAATGTTACAACAGAATTACATCTTACTTGCGCAACTTGGATATTAATTTTACTCTAACATTTAACATATCAAACAGCTTTAAAAAAGAACTGAAAAAATGCTTTTCTTTTTCTAATTAAAATTTGCATTCATACAGTGGCACAGTCAAGTGACTATTCATTAAGCTCTATACTATTCCCACTGATGGGCAATGAATATATTTTGAAGCTAGAACTTTTTATCCCCTGTGAAAACTGCCCATCACTCCAGATATTAACCCGGTGCCAGACTTCAGTAATTACACCTAAAATGGCAGCACAATTTCCACTGAGTGGTGGCAGTCACTGGCTATCAGGGACTCTCACTTTGACATGGTCAAGGTTTAAATTCAGCTCGTTTCCCCATGCAATATTGATACTAATGCATTTGATTACTGAGATTGAGAAAGGCACTGAAGGGATGGGGAGATGGAAATTTGCACCATAAGCATGAAATGAGAACAGGACCAGTAGATATAAAAATGTGTGCACATTCACACCTACACACATGCCACAATGGACCACAAAAAATTAACAAGGAAGGGGTGAATCGAACAATGAGAGTGAAGGTGCAGGTCGAATTTCTCAATATGAGGCCATGACACCTTCAACTTCAAGACACCAAACTGTTTCCATTATGCACACTACTGTTCTGAACACAGTAACTGTTAAAAACACACACACACACATACCCTCTGAAGATGTGTAGTTGCATTTACACAGAGAAAACTGCTTATCACCGGAGGCGCCACATTAATAATCCCTTTTATGAGATGAACAGTAAGCTCACTTCACACAGGCGGTTAAAAAGACCACAGTTTGGTTGGACTTGATGGTCAAAACCAAGTGTTTGATGTCTAGACTTTCAAAAAGAATAATATTTTCAGTGTTTATTGAGTCCAAAACATGACTTTTTTGGACTGTAGATTTTTCAAAGTGTGAGTTTTTCCTGCATTGTCTGGTTTCTAGTGTGTATGTAACAACAAGATCTAGTTTTCGGGCTACAGGACACCAACTAACTGTGCTTGTAAGGACTCCTGGCTGTAGGGATGTTTTTGATTCTCCATGGATGGAAGACATGTACTGAGGAATGTGTGGCAGACCTCCATAGGTGTAGTCAACACAAAAACAAGAACATTTTGGTACATTTTGCAAATAATTGTGAGAATGACAACCCGATCAGAATTGTGCAGCATTAGAATAGGTGATGTTAGTAGCTGATAGGCCAGGGCATGTAAAAGGAGCTGAAGCCTAAATATCTTCATTTTCTGTGTTCTTGTTCAATATCTAAAGTACTATTAATAAAACTTATTCAAGGGGTCACTTTGGAAGTCTTATCTGTTCAAAATCAAAAAATGAAAAGTAGGGTCAAGGGAGGGAAAAATTGTCTCCACCATTAATAATCCAAGAAAACTATTGCACCAACTTATCTTTCTAGTCAAGGTTAACGTAACTCCAAAGAGCAGCTGGTACAGTTGCTGCAGTCACAATAATAAGCCAAAGTCAATTATCCTATTTTCTGTTGTAGGATGATGTAAAAATACTAATTTTCAAGCAAACACAGGCTTTTTTTATGGCCCTTTCTAAACTCTGCTATCTGCCGTTTATGTTCAGCCTTCAGCTGCTATCTCTGCCTCTGCAGTCTTTCACCTTGGATGAAGTTTTTATGCATCAGCCCCGAGTTACGGGCTTTTACCTCAACCAGTTTACTGTCTGCCATTGATTCATACCTCACAGATGACCAACCGCACAAAGATGTGAGGTGCAGGTCCATTCGGTTTATCTGTATGCTATATCTGTATACTATGTGTTCTTGTATGTTATGACTAGGAATGTGTATGTGTTGTATGTATGAATAATACAGTCCATGTGTTTTTGCGAGCACATTTTTGAAGGTTTCTACATGCCTGAGACATAAACTGGATGTTTTTAGTAGTTCAGGCTTGAATAGTATACATTTCTGTGTCCAGTGATTTCACATTTCTACATTTTTTGTGCTTTTAAGTGTGCAGCTGCGAAATCATTTGGTATGAATTCATCTATGTGTGCCCATATAATTTATCTGTTTCTGTATCTGTGAGTAATTGTGAGTGTTTGTCTTCATGAAAACCAGATATATACCAGACACACGCCCCAACCTCAGCTAGAAAACAAGTCTATAGCATCCATCTGTTTTGTTAAAAACCTGACAGTCTTGATTATGTATTACTGACAAGCAATGACACTAACAGACATGCACACAAACTCATCTACTTCCACCTCTGAAGCTTTCTGAATATTGTTCATTTAAAGCTAAATCTTCTGTGAGACGTATGTAAAGGAAGGCATGTTTTTCTTCTAAATATATCCCCCTGATCAGACTAGTCATCCTTCCAATCCTCCAACTCAGTTTTATTTTCCTCCACCTCACCCCTTTCACTCCTCTCCCTCTCCCTCTCCCTCTCCCCCTCCTCTTCCCCCTTTGAACTCATGCATACTAAACTATGCTTGCATTGCAGATGTTTGGTGGGGAATCACATGAATTTGCATGGAACTGCAGGACTATTATGTAAATGCTCCAGTGTGTATCTACCTCCCCGCTTCACTCTTTCGCTGATCTCCATCCTGTGCGATCACTGTTAAAGGAATCTGAAATAAGGTGCACCTGTCACTAGCTGCGCGTAGGAACGCCCGGTGGAAGACGATGAGCTGACGCAAGCGAAATGTATAAGATGTATATAAGGTGCCGCCTGTAATGTTTTAAGCGTTTAGCAGGATGGAGATCTAAATGCAATAGCGGGAAAAACTGGTCTCATCATTTTTTTTTTGCAACAGGTGGTAAGGTGAGCAGAAATGTGATCGCAAATATGACCCTGAATGTTAGGTATAGAAATCAGAAGCAGAGGAAAGGAAACACTAATAGAGACATTAATATTCCTAATTTGAAGGGAATTCCAGAGTCTCACATGACTTTGGAATAAACCGGGGCATCTCAGGATAACAAATTCTAACATGTGACACTGCCACTGTGAACCCAACCTCCAATGATATTGGGACATTTGTACCAACAGACAAAACTTCACAGTATATTATAATGCATTTTCTATTACAGTGATGCATGAGCACTCTTTTTTGCCTAAAGTGAAAGCTGTTTTCATAGGAGGGGAGGGCTGCATTGCCGTGACCTCATTAAAATATTGCAGAACGCCCAGCCCACGCAACCTCTCCTTGGAAATAGCTTTTCTATGAGCCTTTGCCCTTAACTGTTCCCAACCTCCCAGTCCCAGAAATGGTGCTTGACACCTCAGAGACACCTTGTGTCGGCCATCTGCTGTCCCCCTGGGAGCACCATAACCTTTCTTTGGGATCTTAAGAGCCTTTTGAGCTCCACTTTGCCTTCTAAAGCAGATTTTGCTGCAAAATAATGCTGAAGATAACATTAAAGGTTTAACCAAAATTAGAAGTTCACTTTCCCTGTGAAATGATGGCCTGGCAGTATAGAACTTTAATGTTTACATCTAAAGTTGTGCGTCTGAGACTCAAATTTCTTTTTTTATTGCTTTGAATCATCAGTAAATTTTTCTGATCAATGTGCAGACAGCCTTCACAGCCTCTGGAAAAAAAAAACAGATTATAGAGTGTTTTGTCTGACTGCTTCCAGAAGGAACTGGAGGTTTACAAAAAGATTTGAGACTAAATTACAGCAAGCCCATTGAATCTTCAACCTTTTGTTTTTCTCCCGGTGTTGCCCTGAGTTCGATCGGCCGGAAATGGGTTTACGCCGAACATTATAAGGCAGTACTGTCCTTCAAATAAATACCCGGGGCTGTGAGGCTTTTAGCTGAAATCCACCTCTGTTGAGGTTGAGTGCACAGCAGCAAGCACTGGGGCTGAGCAGCAGGGACAAATGGATTGGCAGCTGGGAGGCTCGGGCGGCAAGCTGACCACCTAAATGCGGACTTTATTGCACAGCCATTTTGTTTGCCGCTGAGAGGTGACACACTATCTGTCACCCATGTAACCTCCCCGTACTGTGGTGCTACAAGTTGGCAGACAAAATTCACACACTTGTTGTTTTCTGCCTCTCCCGGTCTGCCACCCTGGCTGGCAATGACGCTAAAGGCCGAAGGTTACAGGTGGTGCTGTCGCTGATAGCCATCACCTTGGATAGGAAAACTCTGGGAGGGGACGGCACTGCTAAACATTACATACTGCATAAGGGGGGCATTTGATTATAGGGCATTTTACAGGTCACAGTTAGAAGTAGCAGAAAGGAGGTGAGATGGGGGTGCCAGACAGTTCTTGTCATAAAAGGGGCAGTTGTTTAAGAGAGGCTGTGGCAGTGAGGGGAGCTGGAGAGAGGGGGGAACTGGAGGGGTGACATCAGTTTTTGGCCGGCTGCCGATAGAGTCAGACAAGTATCACACCGACTGGCCAGCGGCTTGAATATGCCCTTTAAAAACTGCCACAGGAGGGGGAAAGAAGTCTTTGAAGGGCGGCTGGGACAGCTGTAGAAGCACGCTTCATATTCATTCTGGAAATGGGATGCGCATAGAGGGGGGGAATGAGATTATTCTAAGTGATCGAGTAGGAGGCAGAGGAGGGAAAGAAGACTGGCAGACCAGGGTGTTTAGAAAACGTCTCCAAAACTCCTCTCTGCAATTGGCAGGGCTCGCTGTGTAACATTTGCTGTGTGGTTTGAGAAGTTTTATTTCCAAAATGAGATATATACCATTTGAAAAACTGTGACACCTACACAACAAAATGAACGCTGGCATGTTAATAGAATTCACAACTGCGTGAAACCGGAGCTATCTTTAGCCATTAACTTTAAAAAGTATAAATCTAACATATACAATCTTCTCTTTTTTGCTTAATTTCTGTGTGATATAAATGTTCCAAGACAGTTCTGTGCATTTATCTATGTGCTTTTTGTTTAAATACAATATGTGCAACAGATTCAACATGGCAGATGATCAGAGGAAAATATTCTACCCCAAAGCCAACGAGGACATGTGACAGTTAAAAAGGGTTTCTTTTTTGCTCATTATAAAAACAACAAAAAAACATTTTTCCATGCCAGATATCTAAACTGAATTATGTGAAACATTCTTTTGCTAGCTCTCTTGTGTAAATATGGAACATCCAGTACTTTTGGGGTCTGATAGTTGTGCCTTTGCATCTTTACTTTAAAAAAAAAAAAAAAAGTAATTTAACTTATTTAAACACACAGACATGGCTCTCTGCCAGCAGCATTGCTCTACAATAAATAAGGTCCATTATGGGCCTTTTTAAAATCAGGTTTCCAATGTTATTCTCACATGCTTTGATAGCGATCATTCAGTTAAATAGAATATGAGGCTGCACCCTTCGCTGTTATGAGGCTGCTTTTTCAGGGTTCATATCTAAAGGCTCTTTTTGTTCTTGCAGCTTTTTAATGAATCTTGTATGTCTCATGGGTGGGGAAGAGAATGACACATAAATACACATTCATATGCAAAGACACACTGCTACAGAAACACACACTTGAATACACAGGGGCAAACTCTATTGAAGACTCTCTTCATCAAGTGTGGTCATCTTTTTTCAGTCTCCTTTTTTTTTTCAGGGAATTAATTGAAAATGGAGTTAATCCTGGTAATTTGCTTCTGAAACTGGGCCAAAGCCCATCAGCAGGCTTAATAGTATTTAGTAACCTCACTTCAGTAGCCAGAATTAAGATTAAACTTTTTCCACGTGTGATTAGGGAAGGTGTATTTTAATTTGCACATCCTTGTGCCGTTATCTGATTATCGACTAAAAGAAGGGGTGAACATGAAAATTATTGATCTGTACAAGAAATTCAGATTTCCCACTATTATCAACGCAGCAAGAACTGCAGCAGCCAGCAGATGAACACAAGACACCCAAAGTGGGCATCATTCCATATACCTCAGCTTGATTTTCTGCACAAACAGGTAACTAATATTATGTAGTGTACAATATGTCATTAAACTGCATTATTTCACTTATAAATCTGATGATATAGTTCAATGTATAAAAAAAGAAAATGAACATTCTTCCATAGAAAACAGTGCTGTGGTACACTAAGTGCAGCAGGCTCTGAGGATCCTGTTTGGGCTGGAGGTTTGGGGAGTGTCTGCGTCCCTGTCAATCACACAGCATTGTAAAGAGCAGAGACAGATGGCGAGGTTGACCCACACTCCGTCGTTCAGCCTGTCAGTACACTCATCACAGTCCCACCACCAGCACTACCACTACACTCTGGCAAAGACAACTGTTTTTTACAGCCACTTTAAAAAGGACTCAGGAACAGACAACAGCAAATGTGGCACTTCCACTTGGGACTTTCTACTGAAAACCCCAAGTTCTGCTTTTCAGCGAGCTACAGATAACCAAAGATAAAAAAAGACAGAGAAAATAAAATCAGTCACTGACTTTACGGAGAATAACAAAGACAAGAGAAGAACTAAAACACATGCTTTGAAGCCAAAGGATGAGAGCAACACGTTATAAAACTACATCAAACATCTACATTGCAAAGACAGATTCTGTTCCAATCTTGCTGTTGATCATTGTAATTGTCAATTATAATGAATTAGAATTCGGTTTCACAATGATGTGTTTTTGCATGTCTATACCACAGCACATGATTATTTAAATTTAACCATGAAGTGATATAGATCACCCAAAAGAGTAGCTACACATTCAGACAATTTCAGCTACTGTGTTTCAGGACAACCAGAGCTGAAAAATCCCCTCCCCAGTGTTGCTAGATAACCATCAGACAGCCCCAGTGGGAAAAGTCATACGTCCTTTGACCAAACACTGAGGCTTAAGCCAGTAGCTGGTAGATGCTGTACAAGTAGGGGGGGACATTCAGTGGGAGGTAATAATGTGGCATGATCTATATTAATGTATTCCTCCTCAATATTAAAACACAGAGCCAGCGTTGTGAATTGGCCTTACTTTCCTCCCACCCGCTGGAATAAAGAGTTCGTTTGTGCGGTGGACAGAAGGTTATTGTGGACGACAGGCATGCACGTGGGCAAAAGCCAGGAAAAAGACGATGACGATGGCACAACAGAGCTTACAAGAAATGCTCACACACACACACATATATATATATAGATAGAGGTCAATACAGTGCCAACATGTGGCTTTTTTCCTCACACATTCATTGCATTTTGCCTACAAAGTCAGCGATCGCTCCTTTGAGCGCCCTTCCACCTTCTGACCCTTTCACTCCGAACAAATGACCCCCCGTTCACCATCACCACCACCATCTTCCTTTTCAACTCCCACTGTACTCCATCACTTTGTGTGCCACTGACTTGAGAATGAATTTCAGAGGGACCAGATAGGGAGTTGAGGAGGGCGGTGTGTGTTGAGGTCAAAGGTGAGAGGTGAGACAGCTGGTAAACCTCTTTAAATCCTCTTTTTTTTCTTTCTTTTTTTACACCATGCATTCCTTCACAGCAGGACACCGTTAGCTAGCCATCCATCCCGGCCTGATTTAACTTGTGTGTGCGTGAAGTGCATGCTCAAGTTTTCATATACCTTATAAGTGCATTTGCGAGTCAAACTCATGCTATGGCACGCAAATAAAATATTTTTAGGAGAGTGAAAAACACAAAAGCAAATTCATTCTGCAGCATTTCTCCCCCTAGCAGAAATGGGGTGGAGTTGGGGTTGCTGGGTTTGTTTGTTTTCCTGCCTGCAGTACCCACACTGATTTTAAGTGGTGGCAAAGTAGGTGGGGGGGCTTTTAAGTCCTGAAACTAATGCATAAACAAGACCCCTCTCTCTCTGTCTTGCTGTCTTTTATTTTCTCTCCGTGTTTGTCATTTTACCACTTTGCACACCCATGCTGTGTATTGTTGTGCCGTGTGTCACACTGCATGGAGTTAGGGGAGGTAGGGAAAGACTGAGAGGAAAGAAAAGAGTGAATGAGAGAAAACTGTACCCTCCTGTTATAATTTAGGAATGTAATATGCTCTCTGAACAATGGATGAATGCATATCTACACATGCAAACATGCACGCAGGTACACATACGTAGACTGACAGGGACTGGAGACAAAAAGCAAAAAGGAAAGCTTGTTTACATACAGAATTACAAAATGAGCGAGAAAACACACCAGTAGGAGAGGAGACACACCCCTGTTCCTTGATTGAATGCAATCACACACACACACAGTCTCCGAGGGAAACCACATCCAGAGTAGATGAGTCTGGCCGAGGCATGACGAAGCCATGGGGAGGTGCTCGGGTCTGTGATGACAGTTTATTGGAGACAGATGAATGTCTCGAATTGGCCCCAGACAAGCCTCTGGAGCTGGTGCCAGTCCCAGCGACCTGCAGAACAATACTGAGACACAGAGTGTGGGAGAGGCCGAGACAAGGAAGTCTTGGGTGAACTCAGGCTGCAAAGTCAGTGCTTCATGCAGCAACATGAGCATTTAGCTCAAGAGCACTTTGGCCGTGATGGTGTGTACTGTAATTCCAGCTCAGACAGACCTTCCTGTGTCAGGATTAAACCAGAAACCTTTCACAGTCGGTCCACTGATCCACACTAAACTGGTTAGCGACAACCAACAGAATCCTTTTCTATTCTAATCTGGTTAAGGATTGCAGTGATTTTACATCCATAACCAGACGGGCCCTGGTCTCACGTCACCAGACATATTCTCTACTGTTTTCAGACATCTGTCAGAGTTTTATCAACAACTTTCACAGGTTTTGGCTACTGGTGGTGGTTATTCAGTTTTTCCAGGTATCCCCAGTCTGCATTCTCATCATGTGCCGTTCCCCTGAAGAGCTATCAAGAAGTAAACACAAAATTGTGGAAGATGCCAAGACAGTCGGTTCCCCAGGAGAAGACCAAAGAAAAAAAAAAAGAGGATTTCCATTGTTTTGACATCTATGAGCACATCCACTGGGCATTTTCCATGGTGTGTCTTTGCCAAACACTCATCATCACTGTCCCAGTAGCCTCCTTTACAGCCAAACTGTGCATGCACTTAGTGTAAGATACTACTTTTTAAAATGACTCCTAACTCTTGTCGGTGAGGCTTTTTAAATTTTAGGGGGGGATTTTTGTACTCAGTCATCCAAATAGGAGACATGTGCAGGGTCACCTTGATTTGGAGGAAGCTCAATTAAATGTGTTTTTAATTAGACCTACATTACCAAAATTCAATTTACAGTAGGACGAGTGCTTCAGAAATGACCACTGGCCAGTTTCTGAATGTGTTAAAACACCAGAAGACATGCATCAAAAGACACCACACTGGACAACAGTTTATCCAGCGTGGTGTCTTTTGATGACACCCACCACACTGGATAAACTGGAAAACTGTTTATCCAGTGGGATGGGCTCCTGGCTCCTTCACATGTTAGTCTTTGTCCTATTTATTACTGAAAACATAATTGTGTTTGCCAATTTGCCTGATTAGTTAGACCCAGACTCTTCCTGCATCTGCTCAGTCATTCAAATGATGAAATGCTATGCAGATAAATAATCTTAAAGCTGTTAAACACAGTCTCTGCTCCTTCACCTCGGTAAAGAACATGGTGAAATCAGTTCACGCAGAGTTGTGCAAAAGGTGGAATGAAAACTCTCAGGGTTCTGTGGTACATGATGGAAGCTTTGCAGCAAAGTGCCTACGTGCCTGTGAGGCCTTATCAACAGCACGATATCAAAACATCAGGGAGGCAGAACTAAAAACATTTTCAAAAGAGTGACACAGAGAACAACATTTGAAAAGAAGCATAAAAATATGACATCCGAGCTGCCAGGCTGCCGTACCACCAAGCTGCTCATCTTCTTGGCACCCGGCACACTGCTGGCTTTCATTCAACCAGGAGGCCCTTTTTTTTTCCTCCTCGCTTTTTACATTTCTTTTTGTTTTGGTTATTTACCATAAGAGATGTGTACAACTCATTTGCTTGCTTGCTTCGCATATTTGGATCACCCTCACTCGCCTTTCCTTATTGGATTGAAAAAGACGGCTGGTTTCAGCAAAGCCTCCGGGCCCTGAAATGCATGCAGGCTGGAATCCAAAGCCCCTAATCACAGCTAAGGGAACAGGCCGACTGGAGAGTCACGATTCGTAGCAAGGGAGGAAAGGAAGGAGTAAAGGAGGGAGAGGAGGTGAAAATGAAGAGAGGGACAGTGGGACAAGGGAGGAAATGACTAGACAGAGAGCAAGCCAATAAGCCATAACTGCCAGTTACACTACAGCTCTTAATTATACATAAATAGGGCTTGATTGAAGGCCTTGTCTGCTGGAAGGTGTTATGGAGTGTTTGCTGTGTGTACACTTGTTCTGTTTGTCAGCGCACATGTATATAAGCACAACTGTCCATGTGTGTGACTTTGTGATTGCAGAAACATGAGTGTGTGATGTAGCGTGTTAATGCATTTGTATGTAGAGTACATGTGTGTGGTATGTGAGTGTGTCTGAGTGTTTGTGGCCTGCCACTCCGGTACACCTCAAGCTGTTCAGCTGTCGTCAAGCTCGCTCAGCAAGAAGCAGGCTGCTCCATCTGCTCGACCCGTCCCTCCTCTGCCTCCTCTACCGACTTGCTACATACGTGTGTGTGTGTGTGTGTGTGTGTGTGTGTGTGTGTAAACGCGCATTAGCATGGCTTTTCCTATCACGTGCACTAATGTGAATACCAGCACATGCATCAATGTGCGTACAGCCTTATATACACACACACAAAGCAGCTTAACAGGTACTATAAAGTTAATCACTATTCTATTGCTCTTTCATCCTTCATTTCAGCCCTGTGTTTGCTGGCATGATAGCAGGCAAGCCTCTGAGGGAAATTAGAGACAATGACACAAAATGAGAGGATGCAGAGTCAACAAGACAAACCCACCCAGGCCCACGGCAAGCCTGCATATATTTAGGACTGTGGCTCATCCACAGCTTGATATAACAGAATTTGTCTGCAGTAGAACTGCTAGATGAATCTACTAGTGTCAGAATATTTAAGATAATAAATGATACATAGAAATGCAAACATTTTTCCCTAGACAACTTTACAATGACACCTTTTCTCATCAGAAATAGCATATTAAATGAAAAAATGAGGGCAAGAGAGGAGGAAGAGGTATTCCCCTCATAATATGATCATTATGATGCCACTGTGCCACACTTATCACATTTTTTAGAGGGTGACAAAGTACATTAAAATTTATGTCTTCGTCATTTATGTAAAGCCAGTGAAGATGTTTTAAAAGGCAAGTTTACAACTTGATTAATGAACTGACAGGAGCTTTACTATTTTAGACATATTAAATATTTAATATAGGATGTTAAATGTTTCACAAGAATAAAATGCTTCATTTTGTGAATGCTCTGTGCCACACATATTAAATGTAGGTGTGAACTGAGTCTGTGGCAAGTGTGTGTCTGTTTGTCACTAACAAGGTCCCGCGAGGGCACCTCGGTCACCTGGGCATTGCAGCACAGCTCGTAGCTCGTAGCTCGTAGCCAGGTCAACTCATGAATGAACCCCGAGCAACAACAGCAATATCGTTTTCCAACAGAGTGACAGCGTGTGCCTGCGTGTGTGTGCCTGTGTGTGTGTGTGTGCCTGTGTGTGTGTGTGTGCCTGTGTGTGTGTGGCAGGCTGCATCAGAGCTGTAGTGCAGCTGGCTGCCATCTCCCTGCACTATGGTAATGTGAACCAGCTGCCCCTTCTTCCCTCATCATCAACAGCAGATAACACAGGGGCTATTGTGCCCGCCGACACACACGGACACACACAAACTATGCTTTCCCTCTTTTCTCTTCGTCATTACCTCAATATTTTCTCAATCTCACTATTTAATCAATCATGTAACTGTCTAAACAGAGCCAAGTATCTAAACTTTGAGGTATCTGGTGGTGTTTCTGACCTCAAATAGTGCCGTGCCCATTTTTCATGAGTGGATTTTGTTCGTCCCGTGCACAATACATGCACACAGATGATGTTATTCACATTCCTACCAATGGTTCGCACTATTCCACTGATATGCAGGTGGTGATAACCTGCAAGGAAACGCAGCACTGCAGGCAGCAAGGGCATGGCGGAAAACGACGGACCAAACACATGTACTGCATGTAAATAAGTGAATCCTTGCAGTGAGCAGATGTAAAGACGACAGGAAAAAACAAAGGCATTGACTGATTACCCTCAACAAAAAAAAAAAACAATATCTACTGATAAGAGTATTGAAGTTTTTTTTACTTCTGTCCGTTCCCTTAATGCAGTGTCAAAGATTAACATTAATTAGCTAAAATCGAACCAAATAGTATGTGAATACTTGCTGCAGATCTGGATGTAAACAGCAGAGACTATTTCCCACAAAGCAACTGGGAAAGCAACCAATCATGTGATATTTTGAATAAATTATATTTTATTCATACTTTAATCAGGCCCTGGCGGTAATGTGCTTGATTTTCTGCACAAACATGTTGTTTTGTTTGATGCAGTAATGCAGCAAGTACACCTCAGGCTTTTCTATTTCACATTTGCACTGTTTTTCTTCATATTTTCTATAAATGTTGTCATTCAATCTCCCTTCCTGCTCTGCAGGCCCTCCTTTAATTCCTTTGACGATCACTTGTTTTCTTTAGTTTTTCCAAACTTCCCCTGCTGCTTTCCACCCTCATCTTTCTCCCCTCTCCCTCTCATCTTAACATCACTCATCTGCCGCCTTTTTTTTTTCTTGTTTGTTTAACTTCTCTCCCTCGGTCCACCCCCTGTCTGCCTGACTTTTACTCCTCTGTGAGTAGAGGAAGAGAAGAAAATAACAACATGGTGACTGGTCTTCACACAGTAACGCTAACACTGTCGAGGTCAAAATGGACCGACACACAGTTGCATCTTACAGGGTTAGGCAAAAATGCATGCTGACACCATCAAAAGTTAGTTAGAGCAAAACACACACCACAGGAACAAATACCAAAGACCCCTACAAACAGGCAGCAGTAAATTGTGAAACAGACAGATCAGTGCTAAGATTATACAGCAATTCCTTCGACAAACATGTTTCAGTGACAGGGAGGCATCCTCCTCCTCATTAAAGGGAGGAAAGCCTGTTGGAGTAATGAGGAGGCGGGGGGTATGTAGGGTGGGGTAGCGAAGGAGTGGGGAGTGATCAAATGACACCCTGACATTTGAGCCCGAAACAAACGAATCGATCGTGATTAAATTATTCATCTGTCTGTTTACCATGGAAATGGTTGGGTTCAAGGGAAATGGGAAGGAGAGGAAAAAAAGGAGAGAAGCCAAAGAAAATGGGAAGCTGACAACAGCCCTGACGGTAAGTTCCTATACTAATCTTATAATAATGATCTCCTCTGCTGAGTACAGTTTGCAGCAGCTGTACCTACTTATCGGGCATTTCCTATCTGCGATGATATCTTAATATTATTCCGACAAGAGTGTTTCAGTCGTGTTCAATAATGAACTTGTAGCAGCCTTCCTCTACATTGCAGTTTTTATCCCCTAAGGTATACCCAAGGGTATCTTAAACCTGGGATATCACTAAACATTTACATAATATTAGATGGTCTGAGATGAGACTATACCACACATGGTTTTTTGGAAACGTTAAGGCTGCTGCATTTTTTTGTAGCTAACTAATCTGTCCACAGTTCTTACTTTCTTTCATTTACTTGTAAATATGGCAATATTTGCTATGACTGTACCTTTATCCATAGTGATTTAGAGTTGCGACTGCATTCAACAGATGGTTTGAAGTGAAAAGGACTTTTCTAAATGTGGGTGACTTTTTTAGAACTTGCTTAAAGCTGTCTTCACTATCAGTTTACTGGCATGAGGTACTTCTAGGAGAAACTGTCCAAGTTCTGGACCAGTTCTTGCAGTCTTGCCATAGAATTTGCATTAGTAATAGCGCCTGTATGTAGGCGCAGATCAGTTAACTTAGCGTAGAGTAGCTACAGTGGTTACATACATGGGCTCTTTGCAAACTATAAAACCCATATCAGCTAGAGCCCAAATGAATTGTCAGTTAGCTGATATTTTAAGCCAACATTGGACTATCACAGATGTATCAGTATTGCAATATGTGCTGTCTGATATATGCCTATATGAAAACTTTCTGTTACAGAACATAATGCAGAAAAAAGATGCTTAAGGTACCTTAGAGATGGTGACATCACATCCAGCAGAGCAGCCCTGACTCCATTGCTCACAAACCTGCAGCACATGTTGCAGAGTACATAGCAGAGCACACCAGTAAGGTTCTTGTATCAGCAGCTGAATTTATACAATTTACTATGAAGACGGTATAGGAAACCATCAGAGCTTCACACTCTAGAAACAAGTTTGTTTCTAAAGTGACTGAATTTATTACGAGATTATCCAAATTATTAATTTTTGTTTTCTGTGTAAACAACTTACATGCCTCCACTACTGACTCACATATTACTACAAACTATTGCTAACTATTGGTTCTTTAGTCAAATGTAATTACTTAGAAACACACCACACATGGCCTCTAGAAAATACCCAGTCAATTACTGGGACCACACACACATGGAGAAAAAATGCACATTATGCCTCGTACCCTCAAAGCCCCTCCATTTTTCCAGAAACTCAATATGGCTGCTGCCTCACTCCCTCCCAGACTCCTGCATTCCACAGATAGAATAGATGGCCGTGCTTAGGATGACATTTTAATGAGTGTGTGCGGGAGAGAGGTTCTAAGAGGGTGACGATAGAAGGGCACACACATGCACAGGCGCATGGATGCACACAAAGGCGAATACACACTGGCACAAAGAGCCACTGAGTGCGAGTGTCACTCATATGCAGACACACATATATGAATGCACACAAAGACAAACTCACATGAATACAAAGTGCTATTATGCACATCGACACACATACACACACAGTCATCAAAGTCCCCTATCACAAAAAGCCAATCCTCAACACTGCTTTATCCTCAACGTCATGGGTCTGTGCCACATACCAATCATTTAATAATCACTGTAAACAACTCCCGAATGTGTACAGGCTGTACCCAGCATCTCTATATTGATGTTTCAACAGTGAACTCAAAGCTGGAGAAAGAGCTATTTTGACACTCGAGTATATTGTCGTCTCCCTGAAAAGATTTTTAATTTCTGCCAGCAGGAAGTCAATGTATGCAAAAGACTTAAAAATCAGATAGTCATCTTCTTTACAGTCACGGAGGTCAAGGCCAGCTGCAGGTCAGTCCTCCAAAAGATTATAAGGATTCAACATATCGCTTACAATCACAAACGGGAGGAAGTTAGACTGCAGTTTTCCACGGCACCCAGGGTAAACAAATTTGAACTGAGGGCATCCATTTGAGCACAGAGTTTGCATACCAGCTAGAAAATGGAGAAATATGAGGAGTTTAATTCAATTTGGACTACTCAGAAACAAGACAGCTTCTTTTTAGAATGAAATCCACTCATCCAACTTCATGAGAACAAGTTAGCAATCTGAAAATCACAACGGACATTCAAACATCGAAAGAGTGCTAAAAAACATTTCATGGTTATGTCAAGTCACATAAGGACGTTATCAAGTTGTTTTCAGTGAGACAATGACAAGTTCACTAATTTTCCTTTATCTATTTGTCCTCTTTCTCTTCATCTAGCTTCCAATACCAGTTACCACGGTTTTAAATAGCGTCGCCACCTATGTTAAGTTTTAACTACAAAGGAAGAACATTATACTGCAAATAAGTACAATATCCACGGAGAGCTTAATAAATACAGATATGGAAAAAATACAAAGCAGAGAGATGTGTCGACACATCATTTCTTAGAGTGCATCCACAGATAGTTAACCTCAGCAGTGGCAGATTATATTAACCTTTTAGAGGAAGTGTTTGCATATGGAAGGAGAAGAGAGAGGGAGAGCAGGAGAGAGCTAGCACTGCAGTATAGCCGCTGGGTTGAATTAATGAGATTGTAGGTATCTGCATGGCTGCACATTTTGACTGGGCTTTGGATGAAGACAGAGAGAGAGAGAGAGAGAGAGAGAGAGAGGGGCGAAATGGGGAGTGGGGAGGTCAGTGAAGGAGGTGAACACACACACACACACACACACACACACACACACACACACACACACACACACACACACACACACACACACACACACACACACACACGTTACTACTGAAAGCCTCTCGTCTTCAGCTCCCCAGTTATAACCTTCAATTAACCTCCTGAATACAGGAGTGTATGAGTAGTCTGGGTAAGTGTGAGTGTCTGCGATTGTGCATATGTGCAGGCATATTCTTGCTGACGTTTGTGTGTCTGTGTCTGTGTGTCTGCTCATTGGCTCACATGCATCTGTTTTTGCTCAACTGAAAATCAATTTTAACTAACCCCCCCACACACCCTCCGATCAGTACGCATCTGAAGCTCATTGAAATTCAAAACAGTCGAAACACACATTTCTTTATTAGTTTAGTGCTGCTCAGCTCTGGACGTCCAGCTAAATAACTGGACACACATGGAAATACTAAAACACCAGCAGCATGTCAATTTGAAGGCATTTGAATTGACATGCGAATGCTTTCTTTCTTTTGTTTCTCTGGATAAGGGCCAGATCTTGGTCATTATTTGTTCTTGCAACATGAAGAGTTTCCCTCATATTATCCAGTCCAGTTTTTTTTCCCCCAAGACCCTAAATTCATGAAAAGATTGAATGTTTTGGTGTCTGTAAAGCTGCAGCTGGGTTGCAAGTCAAAAGTTCAATCCTGTAGCAATATGATCTAGAATCGCATAATTTATGAATATTTGAGTAGCGGTAAGTTCTGGTCCAATATTTTTAATGTGTTGACATCTAAATAGTGTTCGTATTATATCATTATGGCAATCATCATTACCATGCTCTGATTCAGTGGAGTTTTAGCTTCATCCTATCATAGAATGATATATTGCATGAAAACCATCAGCTGTTTTAAAGGAGCACCAAATCACGGTCTAAATCGTCATTCAAGGCAGTGATACAGGCATCAGTCTTCAAGCGTATATGCATACTGACTCCTGTGCTCTGAGTGTCATCAACGTCTGGCTTCACTTGAAGATAAAACCACAAACAGGCAACAATGAATAAGCATAAAGTCAGGAACAGATATCTTTTTTTTTAATGCAGATATGAAAGTTTGTCTCTGTTGAATGTGTTACACGATGCAGGTGAGGTGCAGTGTGTGGCCCTTATTTTGGAAATCCCTTCACTATTAGATTATGGGATAAATATTACATCCAGTAAAGCAGGATGATGAATGAAGAGAAAGTGTTAGATGAACAGACAAAACTGCAAATTAGGATTTTTTCCCCTTTAACAAAACACTATATTCTGCCTGTTGCTGCACTCTTAGCTTCCTCACCACCCAAGGCTGTGACTAAAAATAGCAGGTTCCAGCCTGTTTGAATGTGTGCATGTGTGAGTGTGTGTGTGTGTGTGCTGCTGCTCAGAAGGAGGGCTGAATTGAAGCTGATGAGGGCCATTTAAACACTGAACATCTGTGTGAGCCTATTCATACTGTAAAAATATGGTAGGCTGCAGCGTAAGCATGTGTGTGTGTGTGTGTGCGTGTGTGTGAGAGACGGTGAATTCGGAGAAGCAGAACCCCGCTCTCCGAGTCTCTCTCACTCTCCTTCACTGTCAGACTAAACCACGTTCGCCCACCACCAACCCCCATTCTGCATTCCACCAGACTTGAGGGGCCCTCACTGACTTCCTAACTGCCTCCCTCTCTCTCTCGCTCTCGCTCTCTCGCCGCTGACATGTGCAAAGTAGTGTATTTACAGATGGGTACAGTAGGTGACGGGACACTTGAGCATTTACAAGGACTCATTAAAACTGTGAATGCACAGTGTGCACCCTTGTGTGTTCATGTGGACATCATGTCCTATGTATGTTAACATACTTAGTGACATTACATGTGCACTGACATTCAGAGGTGTGGGAGCGTGTCCATTCAAATGAGGGGCGAGTAGCAGGAGGCTGCATGTATCCACTTGTACATCTGACTGACTTGACATCGACCACTTAGCGGTTATGTACAAACAGTACAGCCCCATGTTTCCAGTGCTGGCTAACCTGGATTGGATCATCTACGTCAAACCTGCAATAATATTCTGTCTTAAGTCAAGACATGGGTATAAATAATAACAAATGCGTAAACTGTGAATAGGACACTGCAGAAACATTGACTGATCCTTCAGTCGGATTCAATGTGTTTGGATTTATGAAGTCTGATATTCAGATTATTGAAGAATTTGTTTTAGGAAGCTTTAAACTTCACAGTCCTGAAAAAGAATCAGTTTGATCCTCAGACTCTGCAGGATGAGACTGGAGTTTTCTGTGAATTACTCACAGTTTCAACACTAAGGATAAGAGATGAACTGAGATTCTTGTACTGGTGTTGATGTGGCAGCAGCTGATTGACGGAAGACCCGATCCTTCAAAATAAAAACGGGAGCAGGTAATTAATGCTCACTCAGGTGAGTCAGTGATCGTATTTGGCAGAAGATGGTCTTGATTGTGTCTGTGTGTCTTTTCTATCAGTACGGTGAAGCATTGCTTTTGAGTAGATCAATGCGTGTCATCTACTTGAACTATAATTTTAATACATTTTGTTCAAGTGTGTAATTCTATGGTCTGGAACGACACCTTTAAAAATCAAAGCTCTGTTAGCAAGGTGGCCTGATAGTAAACCTGTGACAGCAGTGCAGTAAAAACAGGTCAAATGTGGATAGAACACACATTCAGCAGACCTATACTGTGTATAAAAGGGGTATTATATACAGACAGGAAGGATATAATTTCCTGTAATAGGCTGAGGATAATTGGCCTTTTGCGTGTGCGTGTGTGTGTGTGTGTGTGTGTGTGTGTGTGTGTGTGTGTAGGTGTGTGTGTGGCAGACGTGTGTTATGTTGTTTTGAGGTCAATGAAGGCAGGAGGTGTAGAATAGCTGCAGCCAGACCAGAAGAAGAGGACAGCACACACACACACACCAAGGGAAGATATTTCGTGTTTGAATAAGCTGCTCACTTCACCTGTTATTAGGGTTAACTTCATGTATTTAAATAATTAATGAATTCATAAATGGTTTTCGTTTCATACAAGTGCTGTTCAAATCTTTTATTTTTCTGTTCTAAAACAGCTGAGTAAGGTTGGGGGAAAAAAAATACTCGTTTGATTGATTTTTTATTGTTTTGTGTGGAGCTATTTGTCTTTTGACAACGGGTCAATGCTTTCTTACACTGATCAATGTCAAGCTGCGTTTAGAGAAGGCCGAAAGAGCAAAACACAGAGAGAACGAGGCTACTGTTACACATCATGTGACATATTTGGGAATCTTTTTAGGCTTGTTTGCAAAATATGACAGACTGGATTTATCATTAAAACTCAGCGCAACAGAAAGACAAAGATGAAAACTGAAGCAGAGGCACCATGTAAGATCACCACCACCACTGGCACTATACACACACATTTTACATCTACCGACATACCCTCTGTTTGCCCCAGCCTCGCTCTGAGTGAATGAAAAATTAATAAGAAGCTGACAATTTACACGCAAAGACTACAACCAATATTCAACCACTGCTGGCACCACTCAACCTCCACTTTACATCCAAGAGGAAAGGGCATGAGGTGCACTGTGGAAATCAGCAAGAAGGACATACACATTACAGGTAGCCTTTTCCTCCAGCTCTGAAAATTGGATGGGACTTTCAAACACAGAAAATCAAAATAGAAAAGCAGAAACTGCCCTGTGGTCTGCAGCCAATACCAGTTGCAACAGCAGTTCTCAGTTTAAGTTAAAGCTGCATGTGAGAAAATCTAACTATTTCAGATTTGGGGAATTATCTTTTTGCAAAGATATACTGCAACAACCAGAGTTTTCACATGTGAAATGTTAAAAAAAAAATCCCTGACTTTTCCATTAACTTACACAATAAGTTGGCATTCTGCTATCGTACCCAAAATGTATTCATTCTTCCCTGCTATTTGATAGTTTTCATATCCAGACAAAAAAGTTCTGAAGATGTTCTCACCCTATTTGGACTATAGAAAGGTGTAAAAGGAGAGAAAAATAAGATGGAAAATGTATTATTGTATATTTCTCGCTAAGGTGAAAGACAGACAGAAACTATGGGAGAGCTTTCAAATGCTGGCTGGGAAAAGACTTGAAAGGAGACATGGATGGTAATGGACACTGAGTTTCTGGTGTTTGATCAGTGTAAAACTGTCTGAGATGTTCTAGGCTCTACTGCTGCTTGTTAGTCAAAGCGGGAGAAGTTATCGGCTCATATAGGAATGATAAGACGGTGCGATAGCAGCCAGTAAGCTGAGGGGGGGGACACAGAAGAAGAACAGGAAATCTGGCTGATGAAGAAGGAAGGCAGCAGAGTGTAAAGACAGGATATACTTCAAATTCCCTTTATGTCTTATCGACACACAGATAAATGAATGTTTGTTGTATGCATTTGGTATGAACGTTTGCAAGCATGTGTCTGTGTCATGCAATGTACGATTCCACACAGTTCCACTGCACTCATCTCCAATTTCAGAGAGGAAGCCATCAGAAGGACTCCTCCCACATGCTGCACATCTACTATTGTGCACTTTAACAAATCAACACAGTAAATCACAGCTACAGGTTTTTTAAGCGCAGTCTCCTCTTCGCTTCTTTAACTGAGAACAGTGCTGGATTCCACAACGGCAACTTCAACACAGAACCGAGAAATCGGCTGGTTGGCAACAGGGCTTTTGGTGTCAATAAGGTGAGCATTATTTTGGCAACTGTAATCGAATTGCATTCTTGTGACTATTTTTCCACTTGAGCACCACGGCAGGGGCGATGGAGTGAGAGAGAAAGGAGAGAGGCTGAGCCATCGAGCACTTCGGCCAAGGAATGCAAAAGAGAAAATAAAGCTGAGGAGAAGAAAAACAAAGCAGAGCAGGAAAGAGACAGAAGGGGGAGAGAAAATCAATACCTTGCCTTGAAGAGAGGCCTACACCAAAGGTGCAATTATGCTAAATGTGTTTTGTTTACGTGGCAGCAGGCCACAGACATTTCACAACTGGGGTGGGCGGAGCCAAATTAAAACATTATGACTCCAGGGTACAATAACTCCAAACAAATTTACTCCGAATTTGCCGTGCTGCCCCACATCTTTTTTGGCATTTTTATAGGAACACAAGATGTCATGAAGGACAACAAAGGCCTTCTCTACATTAAAGCTTTTTTTTTCTGTCTGACGCTTTAAGCTGTTACTGTCCCAAAAATATAACTTTATTTCTTTCTGGAAGGGCCCTTTCTCTGCTCCTTCACTTTGGGAAACTTAGTCGCATTCAGTTGGTGCAGGCACTATTTTCTGCCATTTCACTACATGCGCTTTTTCATATGTTGATGTGCATTTTTTTATCCCAAATGCATAGACAGCTCTAGTTTAACATGAAGTCTCGGATGATGCCTTTTCTGGTCAACCTCCTGGCTTGAAGCTAGTAAGCATGACACACTGTTCTACTACATTCTCAGCCCACATGCCTTTGAGTAGGAAGATCAAGTAAATTTCTCCAGTAGAGTCCTCTGTGCTGTAAATTGTTAATGTTCAGAGTTACTCTTCAATTTTGTTTACCGTATTCCACTGTCACATCTCTCCCAAGAGGCCTTGTGTGGAACTGGATAAACGTGAAGACGGACTCCTTAAAAACAGTCCATATCCCCTGTAAATCTTCTTAGATAAATAAAAGAAAAGTAGACAGAAGCCTTTCAGAGTTGGAACAATACCACAGTCCTTGGGGACTAAGTATAGCAACAGCTGCCAGACTATATGCAGCTGTGAAACAGCTTCATGTACAGAGTGCTTTGCATTGTGTTGGGTTTAAATGTGCCCGAGTTTAGACACTGACTACTCTGAATAGAACAAAAATCCTATAGTTATACATCTAACTTCAGCCTGGTCACAGCCATTATCCAGTCTGGACACTGGCTTGTGGCCCCCCAAAAATATGTGTGCTTAAAGACCTACATGTGAAGCCCATGTGACAGTGGTTGGAGTCTCACTGCAACAGCTGGGGCACTAAAACCAAACAACAACACAACCACATGAAGGGATGTCGTGGCAAAGGGGGGACGATTCTTCTTGGATGCCACCCTACAAAGCTGCGGAGCACCACAAGCCTTTTGAGATGTGGTAATTTGAAAGGGGCGAGGGTGTGAATATAACAAGGTTGGCTTCAGAAAATGTCGCCACGCCATAGCACAACATTCCTGTCACAAGTATACCCAAAATTGCCGACAGCTGTTCCATATTCTTGCACAAGTTCCATCTTCTTTCTAAAGATATCACAGCAACGTCTTAACGCTAATCCAATCAATGGTCTTCTCTAGTCCTTGTTTGTCAAAACTGCGGCTTGCTGTGAAATTTGAGCTGACGCATGAAGGACAAGAAGACAGCATTAGGTGACAGCCACTGCCAGTGCACCATTACAGACAAATGCTGGAAGTGATTTGAGCTGTGAGGATCTGCAAACTACATTACCCATCATGCTTGACATAGTGGGCCAATTTGAAGGACGAAAGGGAGAGAGAGTGAGATGGTGGCAGCACATCACACTGACTGAAACCCGGGCTGGTATTTGCTAGGAGGAACGCAGAAACCAAAGTTAACATCAAGAGGTGTCATCTGATTTCTTGTGGAGTGCCAGGTGATGAGTCGGGTGCTGCTGAAAGATGAAAGCAGAGGGGAGCATAATTCACCTGGTGTCAACAACACTACAACCCAGTGTGACATCATCCCAGAAAGCAATAAAAAAAAACATGTACCAACAAGTCAAATGATACCGCACCATGTTGCCGAGTTTATTTGCGAGAACAGTTCAAATGGAATCAAACAGTCCCATAATAGTCCAAAGGCAACCTCTGAATCAGGTGCAGGCAAGAAGAAATCAAATCTTGCCTGCACTGCTTATAGCACTGCGGATCACCTGCTGCTTTTATCAGTTGATACTATTTCCATCTGTGGCCTTTAGTCCATTTTCACCCACCACGGAGGTCATCCAAAGACGGCACGGTAAGCACTAAGGGGGGTGCTGCAGTAAAAATGGGTGGATGTAGTACATTAAGCCTGAAATGAAGGGGGAAGGCTTTTGTCACCGAGTAGGTTGTAAGGGAAGATTACAGCAGTAAGACTTTTCACTTGGACTTTTTTTTTTTATCCCTTAATAATAAGGGAGGGTGCCAGGGCAGGAAAACAAGGGCAAGGAATGGGGAGTATTGAGAGGAGGCAAATTTTCTTGTGGGGTATTCGGCCATGTCCTTCCAGTTCTCTTCCATACCCTGCAATACAATGACATGCTAATCTCAAAGTGGTGCACAACTGCCTGGCCGTAATGTGGAGCTTCATTAAAATCTGATGAAGCCCACATCAAACAACGAGGCAAAAATGTTACTTCTGTCACACCACTAATAAGGCTTTTCCCTGTCAGCTCCTCCTTTTCTCTATCATACTTTCTAATTTACTACATCTCCCTCCTCTCACCCACATGCTTCTTCCACTCTTGTTTTCATGCACTCTCTTCCTCCCTCTCCAATCTTCTCCTTGACAGGGCTGGCAGCCTCGGTCTCAGAGGAGTCCTTTCCATCTACCCCTCCTCCTCCTCTGCCTCTCACTCCCACTCCCGGCCTCCGTCTCTCTCTCTCTCTCCTTCCGTCTTAGTAAAAAAATAAAAAGGCTCGCTTATGAAGCACACACACATATCTCAGCATTCTTCTCTCTGCCTTTATCCCTCCCTCCTTTCTCACCACCCTGTGTTGCGTGCCCACGCCGCCCGCGCCAACAGGTCAAGTGCATGCAATCGCCTCAGCTAACGGCCTACACCGACTCAGATCAAGCGAGATCATGGACTCTGGGTAAAAATATCTCACACATTTGGCTGCAATTCAAAGGCGAAGTGCAAATTGGCTTTGTGTGTGTGTGTGTGTGTGTGTGTGTGTGTGTGTGTGTGTGTGTGGTGGGGGGGTCACTTTGGAATGCTTTGGATGCTGGTGGGCATGGATTTGAACTCTTGAAAGCATCTTAAGCACATCAGATTCAATCTGTGTAGTCGAAAAATGAACAAAGGAAGATTTTAAATTGTGTCTTTTGTGGTTGTTGAAGGGCATCGTGTCCTTCTGTTTGTTATTCGAGAGTCAATTACAGCATTGTTTAGTGTGCAGATAAATTAAAGCCAAGGGGACCAGAGGCCAAAGTCATCTTCAGGATAAGACATGTGGGAAGGGGGGGTGCGGTCAGGGTGTGCTTGGTGGTGGGAGGCAAAAACGGGGAAAGGTGACATGCTGTAAGGAAACCACATGTGAGACTGTGCAAGAAGCTTGATACATAGTTTCTCCCAAGCTGCTTGTCCACTTTCTGACACCTACAGATGAACGGTGCACTATCCCTCATTGTTTGCCACTCATGTTTGGCAAGGGAAGACGCATCACACACATTTAGGGTTGCAGCTGTGAATTGTACACACAACTTCACATACACAGATGGCTGCTCTTCCAAATTATGTGATGATCACAAACTAATACAGACACAAGCAGACAGTTGAGTATACACAGTATGTATGAGGATGTACGTACACACAATGTTACTATGGTTAGTGTAGAGGACTCTCATCTGTTTACATGGTTGTCTGCCAATGTTGGCCTCAACTACCTAAGTGAAAAACATCAAGTAGAGGTTTCAATAACAATAATGGCAAAAAATGTTTAAAGGTGCATGAACAGTCTAATAACCACTGCACAAACATGTGACTTCAGTAAGTGCACACAAGCACAAGCTAATTTCCCATGGTATCCCAACCATTTTGAACTGTAGATGCCTTTTATCTCATTGATAAAAGTCATTAGCACATGGGAAGTCATGTTGTAATCTGTGCGTATTTCAAATCACAGGCTTGGAATGTGAATTTTGCTTTTTTATCAAGGCTGTTGGCTTCAAGTGGAGAGTCTTACTCACCAACCACATTCAAATCCCCCTTTTTAACCATAAACCGCAGGGATCAAACCTATCTAACCATGACTCCACTCGTGGCTGACGCTCTCTGAATTCCATCTCGTTAACAAAAGCAAAGCCTCGGACCACCACAGAGCATCTGCAGGCATCTTTAGATATGCACAAGATCACACACACACACACACTCAACCATGTTGGCCTCATAAGCTGTTGGAGGCACGAAAAATGCACACGCACACATACGCACAAACGGAGTCATCTTAGGTTACAGATACCTTCTGACAAAGTCTCCACAGACCCATTTTATGTGCTGTAAATTCTACACAAAAGAGAGGAGGGGGGTAAAATCAGTACATTTTGTGTGAAATTCCTGCTTTGAAGTGAGTGACGCACTTGAAGTGAAGGAAAATAGCTGACTTCAAAGACCGGCCCAGGTTCCTCAAGGTTCCTCCTGGCTTCTTTCTATAAACATACTATGTTCAACTCCAATCTGCCTGAGAAGCTTAAGGTTGGCTGTCAGCGTGCAAGGGGCAATTTAGCAAAATTGTTACACTTTATATTTCATCCAAATAGGTTAAAGTCACTGCTTACTTCATAAAGAAAAAAAAATCACTTTCCTATTTCTCTCATCAGCATGTTATTTCCTTCTTTAGTACACCATTGTGATGCATATTAACCCTCAGACCAACAAATGTATGTCACATTGTTAAACCGGTGCTGCTCTTATTCTTAGACTTCATAGTTGTTTGTTTCTTGTGTTATTGATATACAAATTTACATTTTTTTTTCATGTTGAATACACATCTGTCAATGCCTAAAATTCTAAACTGAAAATTTACCAACTGCCAACATGTCAGCTCCTTTAGGAAAAAGGATATTTTGTCTTCCTGTCCATATCCACTTCAAGAACCTGTCTTTGGACCAAAGCTAAAAAACACCACGAACACCCTTCTTAGATTGACACAGCAGCACAGATTAAACCCACTTCAGCTAACTCTCCTTTACATCTCTCCTCTCAACCAGATTTTGATGTGAATCAGACACTGCCCAGCTTTGGTTAGCCAGCATTGCAATCAGGAATGGAAATAGATTCAATGATACTGACATTTAAATGCTATTTACCTGATGCTGAAAAAAGTGTGGCAGAGGGATTTGAATGATGGTGCACACATGGGTGATCAGAAGAGAGGAAGCATATGGACAGACAGGGAGGTAAACCGAAGCTTAATGGTAATATTCAATGTAACGCAGTGCATTTTTTATGTTAATCAGTGAAGTATACTACACTTTAGACCGGAGTCTCTGTTGACAGTGAGAAGCACAGTGGCAGCTGTCTCATGGGTCCAATATGAATCGAACATGCATTAAATGAATTTGCATCAGATGTGTGTCTCCTGTTTGAAAGTGGTGAAGTTTTCACCCCAGCCTGGGATGAAAATGCCAATATCCCAGAGGGGTCAAACATAACAAACTGCCTTTCACTGAACATAAATATGACAACAGCTCATGTCTCATCTCCTCAACTCCCTTTTAATATTCAGATACCATATGACACACACACAGGCAAAGGCCACCATCCATCATGTTCGAAGTATCCTTCTTTCTTTCTCAGTTTGTCTGCCTGCACTAAGGCTAGGCTGTCCTTTGTAACACATGCTGCTCCCATGCAATACTCCCAAAGGTGTCAGCCAAACAAGATCCCTCTGTGATTTACAATGTAGGGGCCCCCTTCATTATTAACTGGCTAGGCTCACAGCCTGGGGGCCAGACCATTACCTCTTCATGGGGGTAGATGCCACAGGCTGCAGTTGGTCTCTCTGTGCGGTAAAACAACACGTTGTAAAAATGATAGATATGGCGCGTAGGTCTAGACTCCAGGCAAGTCAGAGTCCTTGGTGGACCAAAAGCCTCATTGAATTGTTAGCTTCATGGTTGGCTAAGGCCTGAAATATGGTATAAAGCAAAACTGATCACAAAATGTAGTTTTTTGCAAGAACTGCACACAAATAAATTATAAAACCAGATAGACAGCGGACACTTCTTCATTCTATGTGCCATATTCTAGGAAACTGGAAGAAAATTAATTCCTTAATTTGCATGCGCACTCAGTTACATAGGTCAAGACTTCTTTCAACTACCTTATACCCTTCCACTCCCTGCTCTGCTTTGATCAGTGCAACAACACACACAGTGTAATGCAAATGAAGGTAAACAAAATTGAGTTAGATCGGCAGATAAATGATCTTGTTGGCTGGGGGAGTGGTTCTGGCCTGGCCAGTTAGCCACATCTCATCTGGCATCAAATCCTTTCTGAGCCCTGGCACAGGCCTCACCCGCGGCAGTTGGCAAGTGGGGCGACGGCCATCTTAGTGATTGCAGAATTGGGAGCACCCCTGTGTGTCTAAAAGACAGTTTGGCTGTAGTTTAAAAAGCCACTAAACCTCAATCTGCTCCTTCCTGTTTTTGCCCTTATGGTATATCCCTGGAGGGCACTGGTTCAAATTCATTAGTGCTCCTTTATCTCCATGAAAATGGGAGACCCTCTGCTCTCCATCTACCTCCTGTTTCTAAGCTGCTGTCTCCATTTCCCTCCTGCCTGCAGTTGCTGTTGTTCTCTCTCGCCCTCACTCTTTCTCTCTCCCCCTCACAAACACAAACTCACACTCAAACTCTCACTCTTGCTTTCATTGTTTCTGCCTCTCCCCTCGTTTTCCACTACACTAACCCAAAGGCAAGTATGCTGGGGCTGTGAACAGCAACCCCCAATTCCATGCCAAACCTGCTGTTGTCTTCCCTTTCATGTCTTTAGCCCTACCTCCACCCTGTTGAGACTACAGATTGGGGTAAAATGACAAATGTCATAAGGGCTGCCTTGAGGGGTGGGGACTGGGGTTAGATTTATCCCCAAGTTGCCCTCCACCCATCCCACTGGCTAAAAACACTGAATCACACCGGTGGGCAGAGAGCATCCTTGCCAGGTTTCAAGTCCTCAGCTTTGTGCTCATGTTTAAGCTCTGAAGCGGACACTTTTGTTGTAATAACTTACAAAGAGCATTCAAATGCTGCCGATGGTGCTTATTGCTCAAGGACACTGACTGGGCATTGCTAGGATCAAACATCCAAATATATTCTTGTAACAACAGATGCAGTTTCTCAGAAAAGTAAGAAGTATCTTAGAATGATGACTTCTTATTTAATTAACTTCAGCATTTGGCTACTGTGTGGGTCAAGTAGGATTTCTTTGATTTCCAAACATTGTTGCTGATGTCCGCATCCAGGTATTTGTCTCCCTATCTTGAAGTGTATTTCTCTTGTAGTTCCCACTTGGTTGCATCAGGCTGTGAACTTAATCAGAGCAGAGCTGGCTCACTGCTTCCCTCTGTCTCAACACTATCTACCTATATCAGCGGCAAATAGACAGACTTTGATAACAGCCTTATTTATTCCCTTAAATAAATCCATCTACTTTCCGCCAACTCTACTTGCCAAATTCCCTCTTTCACCAGATAAACTAACAGGGGTCTGCTTACATTTTCCTCTTTATACTGGATGGATTTAAGCTATCTCTTAGAATATGCAGGTAGTAGTTCCACATCCTGAGCATTTCCCCAAGATTTGTGGTTATTGATGAGAAATACTTGTTCTTGCAGTAATAGCAGCCAGTGAGTAGCAGGGATTGCGGCCTTAAAGTAACAAAACAATATTTGGAACCCAGACCAAAAGTGTGGTTTAATTGGATTTCTGTCTAAGTATTGGCAGTAAATCAGCTTCTGCCATCACTGACGTTAGAGGACAGTTGTCAGTTCCAACATGCTTTATGCCAACTGGGACATCCCAGATGAGTTCAAAAACATGAAATGCCAATTTAACTGGGTAGCAGTGACCCTCTCACAGCAGGAGGTTGATTAGTCTCCACAATTGCTCCATTCAAATTGTGTTCCAGAAAACTTGTCCAAGATGCCAAGTCAGCTGTCCCATTGTCTAATGACCACCTGGCTGAGCATCTCTTCAGCCAAGTCAATCAAGTCTGACCCCGTTTAAATTGTAACCACAATGCACAACTAGAAAGCATTTTATTTCTTGTATCTAAATATTGAAAATAAGTAACCCTATACTTCATAATCAGCTACTGTGCTCTCTCCTGTTAGAAACCACTACAAACCTCTAACAAAAGCTGGAAAAAAAACAAGGCAATTTAGTGTGCAAGACAGTTTTCCTTCTAGTGCAAAACCAGATGGAAAAAAAAATAAAATCCCCAAAACCTTTATTCTTCCATGGATTTGATCCACAAACAAAAGGGTGACAGCAGCAAGGGGGTTGCCTCCCACCCTGCACTAGTCCTAATCTCCCCAGCCATGATTGGTATCTCTGATTGTTATGTTGTCATTCTTCCCTCAACCTCAATCACTTTTTAATCAGGATTATCTTCTCTGACACTGAGACTCAAGAGTTAATTAGGGGTCCAGCCACTGCAGGTGCTACAGCTCTATCTGAATTGCTTGGATTATTTTTTAATTCTCCTCCTGCCCTAAATAATTTGATCTCAGAATCTATAAAACCTAGAGCTACCAGACAGGGCAGACTGCTGCAAAAATATATCCACGGAAAACATGTTAGCCAATGCTTCACAACAACATACCCAAAGTAAAAAAAAAGTCTCCTGGTGTGTATAGTTTGGCTTCAAGGTTCTTAAAAGTCAGTTACATAATTTGTTTGTGTGTATGCATGCATGTGAGCATGTGATAAATTAACAGGAGCATTTCTTTATAAACTCAAACCCACATATTGTGATGCTGCATCTTTACATTCTACCACAAAATAAATGTCAGAGAAACAACTAAATCTTAAACTTCTCAAAAAGGAAAAAGCAAATGCCAGGTTGCCCACTCTGTTTCCTGTCAGCTGGAATACGGTGGAGAGTGTCTGTCTCCATTTACATACAAATGTCACCTTCTATCTTCCCAGGGGCTGAGGAAGGTTTTACTCTCTCCACCGTGATGCGCTTGACAAACCTTTCTTCCCCGTCTGGGAGACAAGCTTGTGTTGCACAGTGAGAAAGTGAGAGGAAACTCAATGCGTTTTGCCTCTGGTGCCTTCTCTCTGTCTTCTTTCTCTTTTACGCGCCACTGGTACACTGTAATTTGTGTATCCAGACTGGAGTACATAGGCTTTGTTTCCATTTCACTGAAAGATGAGGCAGCATGCTATTTGAAAAGGTGCCCGGGTAGCTGAGGTTGTAATTACTGAGGAAGCGTTATTATTGGTCTTTTCGACGGAGGGGTTTTGTTATGGGAGGGAAATTATTATTACAAAATAAACCCTACTGCAAACAGGGGGTAAAATGACAACATCCAACAACGACTGTCCTTGTAGTAAGTGAAGTGGTGGCGTCATCTGCATATATAGCAATATCACCAGCTCACAAAGCACCACCTAGCAGCACTACTTATATTCCCAGAGAGGCACAGGCAGCCATTTTCTGTAAGTGGCCCACATAGTGAATCTGTGCCATTTCTCATAAACCGGGACGTGTATCCCCTGATGCATAGGGATGAACAATCAGCCTGACAGGCAGGTAGTTACTCCTTCTTAACCCCAGCTAGCGCTGAGTGATGCAACAGAACAGCATGCTCCCTCCCTCTCCTCCTGCTGCATCCCAGTATCGTCACTGTACCTCTTCTCACTCATCTTTCTCCTTTTCCCTGGTCTCCCCCTCATTTTTGCACACTCCCTCTCTTCATTATTCTCTTTCCTCTTTTTATCCCCCTCCGACTATTCACTGACTGCCTCTTTTCCTCCGTCTCTATGGCTCTCCTTCCCAGAGGCCCGTGTTTCCTTGCTTGCATTACACACAATTACTTCCATCCATCAATTATCTGCCTACTCCTCTTTAGCTACCCCACTTCCCTTTCGCTGCTCTACGACAACAACCCCCACTATCCCGAGTACATGTGTTTCTCTGTGACCCCACTCTCTTACCCCAGCCCACCCCTCAGGGCAGCTGAGTGTACCTCCTCACACCCTTGTCCTCCCTCCCCATTTCTCCTCCTCTTTCCTCCCTCAAAGCTCCCCTGAAGGCCCCCCACCCTCCCTCCCATTTATACCAGATGTCCCTTACGTTTGGGTGTGCATGTGTGGAGGGGGCAGGAACAAAAGGACAGGGTGGTGGCGGTGGTGGTGGTGGTGGGAACACAGATGGGTGGTGGCGGCGGTGGTGGGGTGGGGGTTGGGGTGGGGACATCTGAATGGTGCCCAGCCGTCTTGCCCTGGGCTTTCTGTGTGCGCACAATGAGCGCTGCCGGATTAGCAGCTTTTAGGACACACATATACACACAAACCCACTCGCATCTTTTATGACAATTTCACACCAAAGCAGAAACCTGGGCAAAACCTATATTTGGTGTGAATTAGCTGAACTCATGACCCCCTCCTCATCAGCAGGGTTGTATGAAGATCGGACAACTCTGCTAAAAATACTACAATGCTTCTATTTTATAGCGACTTCTTACTGTAGCTGTAATGCGCAGCTTTTTCAACCTTAAAATCAGGTTTTCTTTACAGGGCAGGTGCTGGAATAGGATTCTCAAACTAAAGTGGCATTCCATTTTCATATAGTGTCTGAACATATAAATACTGCAGTTTAAGTAGAATTTGACACATCTGGAAAATCTGCCAAACTTCTGTCAAATACAGCCCTGCAAGCAAATAGTGTCCTGAGTTTCAGTGCTATCACTGCAGAACAACCAGAAATAACTCAACTAATCTTTGACGTCACAGACCAGTCACAGACAATGGTGTTAAAGCAGTAATGTTCTTAAGCCGTTGCGCCCACATTTAAATCTGAATTATCAATTAACTAAGCACCAATTACTAATTTATAGTGCTTAGAAATGCTGAACTAACAGTGCCAACTGCTTGAATAGGTTTAGTACGTTGCTCAGGGAAACTTAACACAAGACTCACTCCTGCTGACGAACAGAAAGCCTGTTGACAAGAAAAGACAAGTGACCTTCATTACCAGTCTGCTGTCATGCACTCAGTCTTGGCAAAGTGTCCAAAAGTTTATCGCCTCACAGCGCTCTAACAGACTCCAATTATAGTGTATGCACAAACAAAAGTGTTTTTTGGGAACTGTGGCAGATCATGCTTAACAAATGCACTTCATACAGATGGCTCAGCAGTCTGATGTGCAGGAGCAGGGTTAAAATGAACTAACTGCAACCTGTTTGAACCCTTCAACTATAAGAATGGGATCCTTAACCCCCCTACACCCTCCCCTGCCAACAACCATGTGAGTAAAACCTCTCAGGGGCCAAACTGCAAGAGCACAGGGCAACCCTTCCTGCCACATCTAGTTTGCAAAGAGTAGAATGAAGCAGATCCCCCAAGGTGAACCTCTGTGCATCAATCTGGGGGAAGGCAGCTGGTAATCACACTTAACATAGAAACAGCCCAACAGCAAGCATCAGGAGACACCCAGGGGGAACGCAGACAGAGAGACAGGACCAGACACTCCCATTTGATGCCTGTCCCAGACTGGGTGTTAATTACTTCTCACCATGAAACACCAGTTCACATTAACTTCATAACCATAAAGAGGATGGGATCAGGGCCAGGGGGAAAGGGCAGTGAACTGGTGTTTGCGTGACTACTCTTTGTCTCGGACTGTTTCCTCTCAGGCTTTAACAGACTATGCACTATGCCTGTTCAAGTGGTGCTGTACCTTGAGGGAGGCGGACTAAAGTGAATGAGGGAGTATCAGGCGTCAACAGAAGGTCTGCTCCTGCTCGTCGTCAAAAGCAGATTACTGTCACTTCATCAGAAGGAGCTGAAGCGAATCATTTTTGTAAAACCTGAAGGTACCAAAGGAACGGGCAGGAGGCTGGGGAGATGACAGTGTGTTGATGTTTTCCCAAAAGACTTAGCAGATAGTCTGGCAGGGATTAGTATGTTTATGTGTGTGAGGGGCTACCTTCACCCCTGCACACAATACATGACTGAACTCTCTGATTAAGAGTCTCTTCCTACCTGGCACATCTGGGATGATATGGGGCAAAAATGGCTTATGATAGATAAAATTCAGGTGTAAATGCACCAAAGGCACATTTAACCAAACACTTACACAATAGCAATGCATTACATATATGGCTCATAAAAATAGGCAACTTAAATAAAAGAAAGAAAGAACATTTGCATATGGTTTCAATCAATGGCAACGGACTGGAGATGGAGAAGAGGTGACTCTTCTGTTTATTCCCAACAGTGTAGATCTGAAGAGTTTTAGGTTATTTAGAAAGACAGAAAGACAAAGAATAGCGTTGTGAAGGAGAAAGGGAAAATGAGTGAGGAAGACAGGAGGATGAAGGAAACCAAGAGGGACCAAACACCAGAGGGGCCTGAAAGTCAGCCAAGATGCAAGGTGGACTTAACTCAGCCAGAGATGGATCAATCCTGCTGAGTTCACACCCCTTATCACAGCTTCCCCTTATCTGGCCCCTGCCTCTCAACTTGTGTCATCTCTGGTCACAACCATCGCTGTATTGTTTAAGAGTGCTGACCTTTAGTCTTCACAAGAGTTGGTGTGTAAATATGACTTTTTGGGGTGGTGCCACACCATGGTTATTTTTCCTCTTCACAAAGTTCTGGAGAGGACTTGAGCTACCGATTTTAGCCCTAAGACAGTGAGCGAGGTTGTCTGAGTGAGTAAATCCTCTGCCAGCCAACAGTCTCATATTTCTCTCCCTTTGGCCAGGATGACACACCTGTCTCCAGAAGTTTAACCTTCATGATGTTTTAAATTGTCATGAATGCATAGTTCTCTTTGTCCTCTGAGCACTTGGCTATTTTTGTCTTGACAAATAGTATTAGCGCAGATGAAAAAGTTAGGACACTAACTGCACTGTCAGTACTGGCAGGTACCGGCAGTGCAGATTCAAATATCGAGGCCCAATGGTGATGTGTTGCAGCCGTCATTTTTCAGTAAACCAGGGAACCTTCTCCACCTCTTCTTCTGCCATCATAAACAAAAACATGTTTGTACAGCATGAAACATGTTTGTAGGTAGCTATCTTACAGAGGCCTGTACATACCAATGTTTATCACGAACCTCTTTCAAAATTCAAAAAACATTCGTAGCATGTGCTGTATCTGCAATCTCATGCACCAGATGATAAGGGGATGCAGGCAAAGATACCCTGTAGGGGTTGTGCCAACATTCATCCTGGAACAAAACAACAAACCACACAAAAGCACTGAGACCAGTCTGCCATCAACGGTCTTATTTTGTTGCTATACATCTGTTTTGACTACAGATGCTGCATGTGTTTACAGACTAACAGACAAAATGATGTTTCAGACGTAAGTAGTTCAATAATTACTTTGATGATAACTGATTGGTTCAATGCCAATGCCACTCTTTTTTTTTTTGCTTGTTCTTATTGTACCGTTTTCTTGAAACAATTTGAGTTTCAGTCATCTGACACCAGACAGAGCGTTTCTGTGGCTTCAAAGTATATGAAACTACTGCTACTGTTCTTATACACCTGCAAAGTGTTGCAGTTTGCACAATCTTTCCCATTGTGTGCACACAGACTCCCTCACTACGAAGCTGTTCCATGTCACTTTCATCGAGTTGTTTCCGCAACCTCAACATGAGGCAAGAAAAGAAATGTGAATGACAAGGGATGGCTAATCCACAAATCAAAGGAGAGAGGAGGGGACACTTTACAAGACACATTGCCTCCTGTCTTCACAGCCAGACTAATTGCACCTCGTGTCGCTGGAAGAGCACTGATTTAGCACTCGGAGCAAATTAAAATGAATAAACACAATTAGCTGTGAGTGCAACAGCGCCTCTACATAGCGCACATTTCTCTCTTCCTCTCTACCACCACAGTCACTTCAGAGCAGCTGTTATTAACCGCGTTGTTGCGTCAAGTGCAATGTGACTAATTGCAAAGCACTTAATGCCACCAAAATGCTGCTAATTTAGATTTGAATAAAATGAACAGGGCACAAGCTGGTAAAGAAAAGTGGGCTTGAAAGCTCTGAACAAAGGGCAAATCATATGTGTACAGTAAATGTCTTCTCTTTGTTGATTAAAATTTTGGATTTGGAACAAAGGTTTTGCTTAGAGCATCAAATGAATTAAAATAGCGTAATTGAAAAAACAAAAGTTACTACTTGACTTTAGGAGAGTTCATCTCTTATCTTTGCAGAAATCAATCTGTACAGTATGTTTATTTGTTTATTAAGATTATGTCTGACTTTTCCAAATGGTATAGATCTGATTTTGAAACTTTTGCAGGTTTCTTGGTTTCAGTTTTAGTGCAGCATCTGGAAAGTCTCTGAAGATAAAAGCCTCTTAAAGAATCAAGAGCTTTGCTTGCACCACAAAAAACTATTACCACACAATTGCCTAAGTTGGTTGTATGTCAAAATGTCACAAAGGCACTTGATGTCACGAACCCAAAAGCATAAAAACTACATCAAACAGTCGGAAAGTCTCCAAAATTTTTCGACTCCGTTTCGAAGACCTGAAGTGAAATACATGACTGTACATGACTGAATGGTTTTACAATAAGTCTGCAAGGCCACAGCTATCCTTGAATCTCCCTCTCTCCTCCACTTTGATCCTGTCAAAAATGGAGAGAATACACCCTACTGTTGAGGTAGGGGAAATAAAAGAAAACAGCTCAGAAAGTAATAATTGCAAAGGAAATGAATTTCAAAACCCCGAGGAGGACACTTCTCCAAGACCTCCATACTTGGGGGAAAAAAGCATCATATCCGGGGCACAATTCAATTAGCTTTTCTTCCAAGTGTAGGGAAAGGAGCTCCGGGGAGAAATCAAAAGTTTAGTCCAATAAAAGAAGTTTTTCAAGGATGTAATGTTCTCACTGCCCCCCTCTCCTCCTCCTGCACTATGCATTACGGCTGCTTACAAGCTTGCCACTCACAAATGCATCGATTTGTGATTCCTGCTGACGGAAAAATAAATAAATAAGCTAAATTAAATAAAAACAACACCTTGCTGATGCTGAGGTGACAGACACACTGGTCACGCTCAGCCGACTGTGCCTGGCAGCTTATCCCTGGCATTTTCATTGCCTTTTTGTCTTTCTTGCCCAGTTATTTGACAGTGATCAGGGGTGATAAATTGTTCAATTAAAGCCACATTAAGAATCCAGAACACACTTGACGTGCAGCCTCTCGGTTTATGTGTTGTCCAATTACTCTGAAGGACAAGACTCCTTCTTGCTACTGACAATCAACATGTGACTCTCATCATAAGACGAATGGGTTTATTTATGTAAGGTAGCAGGCTGATTGAATACTGGAATGTGAGACCGATGAGCTGGAGTCGCAGAATAGGTAAAAACCTGGATTTTCATTACAACACAGAGAATTGCATGATGGAGTGGAATGCATATATATATCCTGCCTCCGGTGGGGAAATCGGTTTTTATCTCAGCAAGACTTGAAATGAACAGAAAATGTGAAGTAAATATTGCAGTACAGATAACTGAACTCACTCGCTAATGAAATAAGCATCTTCCAACTTGACTCCCTGTTGAGTCTGACCTCTGACCTCTGAAAATTTCAAGACATCTGACTGCGAGTCGTTGTGATGCAATATTTGAGCTTGTCTGTTCAGCAAACCCCCAGTAAATGAAATGCATCACTAATCTTTGTTTGCTGTCGGGGTGGGAGAATGGAGGAGGTGAGCGAAGGGAGGAGGGGGACGTTGCCTGGGGAAGGTTCAGCCTTAAATGTTCTGATAAAATTAAGATCCATTGCAATTCAAAATGGACTCACTTGACTTACAGAGGCCTGAAAAAAAGAGAAAAGAAAAAGAAGATGCAGTGCCATAGCCTGGAGCTGTATCTAAAAATTTCCAACACAACCAGACAAAAAGTTACTTCTCAAGGCAGAAGATTACCCTTAAGTAAAAAGAAGTAGGCTAATGCTGGAAAAAAAAAGTACAAAGGACTTTGTGCAAACATCAGAGAAATAACTTGAAAGAGCTATTTGTAGTATGTTGATAACAAAAGGAGCGAAATCACTTTAAACTCCACAAAAATGTCACTATAAACATACAAGAGATGTATTGCAAGTAAACAGAGAAGTACTACTGCAGCGTAGAGAAGAGCTGCCAGAGCTTAGAGAAACTCTTGCAGTGATTTATTGATACGCTTTCTCGCTTTTCATAAGCAACACTAAATGTATAATAGGGAATTTAGGCCTGTAAACAAACTAGTGAACCTTTACATGCATAAAAAGTGACAGAAAAGTGTTTAAATTAAACATAATACTAATGTTTGGACTAAAACCTCCACAGAAAGAAGGTGAAGTGTTGGATCTGTGAGTAAATATGGATGTAAAGTTTGTAAACTAAAACAACGAGGCTTTAATCCACCGCAGATTTGATTGAAAACGGCAAATGCAAAGACGTTTATAAGTTGACAAGAAGTGAGCAAAGCGAATGCAAATTGGGGTCTTCAAAAGAAAGAGAGAACTGCAGTATCTTTTCTCTTTTTCCCCCAGCAGGACTGAGGTACAAAATTAAAGCAGAGCTGAATAGGCCTAATATATCTCCCCCCTATACTCTCTGGACCCTGGACTGCCGTGTACTCTCCTATCTTTAACCGTCCGTGTAAACTGATAGCAAAGCAGTAAAAAAGAACAAAAGTTGCAGTCACTTACTTCAGCGGCGTGAGAAAAACTCTCTCTCTCCCCTCTAGTTGGGGTCAGTTTTTAAATCCGTATTCTCCGTTCCTGAGCGGTCAGTTTCTCCACAAGAAAAACGGAGCATCTCCGGGAGAAAAAAAAAAAACTTTATATTCCACTTTTTCTCCCCGAGTAGCCCAGAGTCACTTGTTAACGGAGGGAGCGGATATAAAACACTCCTATTATTCTCCGTGTATGCCGTTTCTCTCCCCCCTTAAAGATCAGACGCTCCGAGGCAGAATCTCCTCAGAGAAAGAAAAATAAAAAACCTTATAATAATCCGTGCGCGACACCGCCGCGCACGGATCTCCAAAATGTGTGTCTGTGTTGTGTTGGTGTCTGTCGTTATCTCCGCGTCCCAGGTTTGGATCCCTTTCTTCCTAAATCCACCTCATACTGGCTGGGGGTGGGGAGACAGGAGTCAAATACCCCCCCTCCGTCTCTTTCTCCCTCCCCCCTCTGAAGCAGAAGAAACCAACGGGGAGAAAAAATACGGAGCCCCGTGCTGCGTTCAATGTCGCCTCATAAACTTCGTCGCTCGTAAATCCTGCCCCTTGCTTGGTGCGTTCAGGCGCGTTTAGTCGGAAATCATAACACAATGGGGCTTGTAACGGAACGAGTGACTGGGGCTGAGCTTTGGCTTTATAAATCTGGGGCTGCAGTGGCAAGACGAGGAGGAGGTACGGTGAGAATGTAGTCATACTGCAAAGCTGTAAGGATATTCTACATTTTAGGAATAGGCTATTATAAGAATAAGTGCTCACTTAAACCCTGACAAGAAGTCTGGTGTAAAATACTGGGACTCAAATGGTCAATTTCTTTGCATTTTCATAAAATACACTTGTTCAGTGTAGATTCGCCCATGTAGTCATTATTCATCTCCTTGCATTGAAATTCTATTCATCACGTAAATTCTCTGAGCTTCACATCAGATCAAATATAATTTCACACAGCAAACAGAGACTGATCTGTGTGGTATGATCACAATAAAAAAGAACCTTAATTTTGCCTGTTTAATAAATATTTATTCCCTTTCAGTGCCCACTCTACTATGTGATGCCTCATTTGTCCTTGTTCCCATTAAACATTCAAAAACAAATCAAATCAGCATAATTTCTTTTATTTTAAGTGCTAATAAAATAACCTTTGGAATAAAACTTTTTTTGTGAGGTGCAATATACTACAAAAAAAAAAGAATCGCAAAGCAATCCACTGCATATTGATGTCCCGTGATACCGATTTGAAACAGTTAATTCAAAAAATTACATTGATTTTCAGCAGCGTATGACTTTTTTGTGTGTTTGTGGGGAAGTTTTTGAACATGATTGCACCCAGTCACATTGGCTTCGTGCTGGAGCTGCAACTCTGATTGGCCGGTAGCATTTAAATTCAAATGGTGACAGCTGGTGTCCTCCTGCAGGGAGGCGAGAGACACAAACACTAGAGGCACATCAATCTCCTCGCCCACAATCAGTTGCCATCAGCCAGCATGCAGCAACATGTTGTTCCAACTTTAAATGAGAACAGTTGTGTTTTCATTAGATTAGATCATATTCTTATTCAGAATATGCTGGTTTAGAGGGTAGTAAAAGTGGCCGATTCTGGGGTTTACACTGTGGCCTCAGAACAGATAATATAATTTGTCTCGTAGCTGAGTTGCAAATGTTGAGCTGAAAAATGCCAGTAGCTGCATCAAAGCCCCCTCCTGAAGCATTAAGGACCAAGATGGAAAATTGAAGGAAATGAGAATGAACTAAGCAATCTTTGAGTGAGGCTACTTTTTCTCTCTCTCTTTTTTTTTTTTTTTGAAGCACAGTGCATCAAATGAAAGGCTTCTTCTGCCCAGTTGGAGGGAGAGGAGCAATATATTTTGTGTGAACTTTTCAAGGTATGCAGGCAGTAATGGATGGGAACAAGCCCTTTTAAAAAGACCCGTCTTTGCTGTGTGCTGGCAGAAAGCCATCCGGAGCCACAAGCAATCCTCCACTGCCCCCTTTCTGCTCTTTGTTTAAAACCCAGTGTGACATGTAGCAAACCATAAAGAAGTGCAGAAGGATGTGTGTGTCCGTGTGTGCGTCAGTGGGAGGGAGGGGGTCTAATCAATTTGCTCGTGAGTAAAAAACATGTGTTTATGCTACGTAGATTTCTCCCTCGGCCTCTTATTCACACTACAGCCCCTTATTTAATCAAGGCGGTAAATCTTAGCGGCGAACCCCGAGCTCTCACCACCATTCCCCTGGTGACGTGAGCCTTAACATGGTAAATTTCACTCGGGTAGGGAAATGCGCTCAGTGGCCGAGGCTAGTGCTTTGGAAGGATAAAAAGAGCACTTACCGCCTGACATGTGCAATCCATAACAGAATAATGAGACTCCTCCACTCTAGGAGCTCTCTTCCCTCGCTCTCCCTCTCTCCCACTTTTTGTTTTCCTAGCGAGCGTTCATAAATGCCATGTAAATTCAGAGAGCGGAAGATGTGGCAAGTGCTCAGGGGAAAGCGTTTAATCGTTTGCGTCTTGTTACCGAATCACGTAACAGCATGTACTGTATGAAGATGCTCCAAACAGCCAGCGAACCTTGTTGAAACTACTGGCCTCCTTCTGTCAGCTGTTATGCTTCCAAGTGAAGGTGATCCTCACAGCAGTGTCTGATTATCACAGCTATCAAACAGAGACCTCTCACGCAAAAAGCATTTTGAGGAAGAAGAAGGTCTGTTTTTTTTTTAAAATTATACACAAGGAGGAAGATATGTGTGATACACCTTTTAAAAAATTATTTTGAAGTCATGAAACACACTCCATGTTAAAATAAATGAAAAAATTATGATTATACATGGAAAAAATAAAATATGATGCCAACCTCTGCAACCCTCTGAATTCAGGCAACTCCTGTGTATTTTTCACTCTTGTCACATTTTCACTCACTGTGGACTCATTTTTCACTGTGATATAAAGTCCTGCACCTCTGTGGAAACAACACAACCACGGCTAAAAGTAGAGAAAACTCAAAAAATATCTTCTGTGACATAGTTACAATGCCATAAATCATTAAAAAAGGGGGGGGGGGGAAGTGACATTTCTTTGATTATTTCTTTTGCAAAATGTAAGAAAATCTGCATTTTTCCAGGTGCCCCCACAGGTGTTACCAAAACTGGACAAAGTGGTGCCTCCACATACTATAGATGTTTTACTACGTTTAATTTGTTTCCATACTCGTGTCCCGTCAGCTCTATGTAAACCGTAGGTCAGCCCTGTTCAGCCAAATAGTCCGTGAATTTTGTTGGTCAAAGCTGAGTCACTTATGGCTTCTTGGTTGCGTTGTGGAGCACCAAATTTATTCATGTTTATTTTTTTTTTGCAAAACTGCATTAGTGCAAACAATTAATTTTTCACAATTTTAAAAATGAGACATGTAGAATAACAATTATTTTAGTGACTGATTTGGTTACAGTCCTGTATGTCACACAGGATACATTCAATGATTGTCAGAAAGTCGAACATCTAACTATCCTTTCTGTTATAAGTTTCTGGCTCTGATAAATTGTGTAATTTTGGCAATTTTCAAACTAAACAAGACAACATGCCTTTCAAACCCACTGCTGGATTTTGGGGCTAATTTAAAAAAAAAGAAAATCTGGTAACCACACTACAAGAACAGTATCATTCCTTGTTGCCTCAAAAGCCCTAAACTATGTATAATTTGCTTTTTTATGTTACTTGACTGTAAATCCCAAAGATTTATGCTGCTATTAAAAGGTCAGCAAACTAGTTGAGGCAGGTTTTTTCTTCAAAATATTCACATTCAACCCAAAAACCATGAAAAGAGCAGAATGCTACGAACATGTCAACTCTGCCAAAGTTTAGTTCTTCCAGATTTGCATTTATTTTATTACAATTCTGCCTTACCCCCATTCTGTTTTTTTTTCTTTTAACTCTACAAGACTGTCAAAGAAAAATGTTGCTTCTTCCCGTATTGTCTCGCTGCTCCCTTTCGTTCATCTATGTCACCCTTAGGGGTTGAGGCACAATCACCTCCGATAGCAGCAGGCCATCGCTCACGCTGTCCCTGGAGGCGACAGCCCACTTACTGCCAGCTTCAGCTGAAATGGAGGACATTTCATCACCAGACCGAAAACACAATTAAAAACACGTGCATGCAGCTGCCGGCCCTCGAGAGCCACCCTTCGCCACAAGTTTAGTTACTCCGAGTCCGCCTCACCCTCTCGGATATTTACTTTCCCTGTGACTGACTGACTGTTTGTCAGCGAGCTTGGAAAGTGCTAGGCTGTAAGTTGCGTTTTTTATTGTGCACAAGACAGTGGAAGAAAGCGAAGGAGCGGACCAGTGCTCAGTGTGTACCGCTCTTCTCTCGCGGAGACATTTGCCGCCTTGTAAGCTTCAGCGGTTAGCTGATGACTTTGCTCTGGGCTAAAATCTTTGTCTTCCTCTCCTGGAAGCCAAAATGGAGGACAGCATGCTGGGGTTTGCGGTGATGGGTGGTTTGCTTCACAGACACACACACACACACATGCTACACAACACCAGACACACACAAAGCAGGAAGAGAGGCAGACTGACGGCTATTAGAGTGCAACGATGCTCAGCCTTATCTCCCACCGTGATAGAGATCTACAAAGAGCTTGAGAGAGATTATGAATTCATTACCTTGATACACAAGTGAGCACCGCAACAGACAGGAGTTTGAGAATAGAGATAGGAGCTGGGTGGGTGCACTGGGAGGAGCAGTGTTAGAAACGCAACAAATTACATGCTGCTGATAGAGGAAAAAATCTGTCTGTTCCTTCTGCATTTTTAGGAAATTTTGAGCTTTAAAGATGCAATGTGGTGTAATCTTCTGTGAAAAACACGCATTTTGGTCAAGGTCAATCATCATGTCGTGCTCAGCTTCACTTAGAAGGTTCAAATCTGGATTTCTAACAAGAGGCCATCTTCACACTTTATCTTTCGCTTTTTAATTTGCAGCAATATAAGGACAGGATTCAATACTGACATTACAGATAGTTATAACAAAAAAAACAGTAGCATCTGTGACCTCTTCCATTCTTTTGTATTTATTTTAGATGTTAAGTTTTGCAATTTACTCCTCAGACCGAGTTCGACCACTTTGCAAAAAATCACCGTGAAGTCCAATTTTCGTGCATGCGATATGTCATTTACTGCATCCCGGCATGACTGCGTGTTACGAGTCTAACTTCACAGTTCTTTGTGGAGAAGACATCAGATAAATGCCTAAATTACAGGGTGTTATTTGTTAGCACAATGCACTTGAGTCAATATAACTATCTCGAAGGGCTTTTCTGTTACCAAACACGTTCACTCCTGAATCTCTTTTTCCTTCAGCCCTCGTGTGTTTCTTTTAACCGGCTCGCTCTCAATATGGCTTTCTCTCAGAGAGTGTTTTCCCTCCAGCTCTGTTGAACTCAGCTGACATTTGGAGGCAAGTGAAAGGGTGCAGCTAAATAAACCAAAGAATTTCAGAGATAGAGAGAGACTAAGTCAGAGATGGAGTGTTATTTTTTCTTTTTTGTATTTCTATTTTTAACTGTGTGTCCTGTGAATCCTGTTTAATTGACAAATGTTGTTTTATACAGTGTCTGCCTTGAACTGTGCATTTCAGTTTCAAAGCTGACATTACTAGACTGAGCAGACAGTTAATTTAACTGTGGATGTTGTAAACTAGTGAAGGTTTCCTATATTTTCCAGCGGCGAGACTCGTGTGGGGTCTGATCAGTGTTTGGCTTCATTACACACTGTGCATTAAATAGTCGTGTTGAAGCTGACTTTGCTCCATGACTATATATGTAGGAGACGAGAAGGAAGAAACGTATTCCTGGGAATTCTTTACCTCTGAATGGGTGAAAGAGGTAATGTATAAAAGTGGCGTCTCTAGGACTACTGATGTAAACAGAGTCCGTCTAATTTTACACAACGCTGTCAAGAATCATCAGAAATCAACTTACAGCGACGTAAAAATACAATTTGTGGTAACAGCCATCTAAGTCTCACGTCCTTGTAATGTTCAATGTTTCTGTACTGGCTTGTTTTAGTGTGTAATGAGCACTTTTACTGACAGATAAGTACCTGTAATAGTATAGCACCATATAAATCTTTCTTTTAGAAAGTTAGAAACACGTCTTTGATTGTTTGGAGGCCTTGCAGAAACCACCCAGTATATAATTTATGTTGCGTGTAGGGGTGTTTTTTCATGCAGTAATATATCATTACTCTGTGTACATGTTATGTGTATGTGTAGTGTCCCATGAATACGCCTTTTGTATCTCCGCTGAGTGACTCTATGTGCTGTGTGTGCATACGTGTCTTTCAACTGTGTGTGGGTTCAGAACGCATGTGCCTTTCAATGTGTGTCATTGTTTACTGTATGCTGCATTTGAGTGCCTTTAATGCTTTCAGGTCACAGCGAGTGTTTGTGTATATGTTGTGAGTGCGTGTGCATTCCTCCACCACGGATAGGCGGGTGAAGCCAGAGAGGCCAGGAGTGATGAGTGATGCCAGAGGTGGTTTTCTACCAACCTCTCTGCTGGCTTGCTGGCTCGCTAATGGCCTCCTCAGTGGGTTGGCTGACCGACTTGCTTGCTCTCAGTGGCTCGGCCTTCCTTATTTGGTAGTGGGAGGTGGGGGATGGCGGTGGCAGGGTAGTGGATGGGGGGGAGCGGTGGCACTGTTTACATGCAGGGTGAGGAGGTCAGAGCGCCACAGTGCCATGGAGCAAACACAGATCCCTTAAAAGACAGTAAAAGAGCAAGCGAGTCGTTGCTGCGTGGCCATCAACTTGATGGATCAGGGCAGATTCACCATGAAATAGTGTGGTGGAGTGTGTGTAGGTCTGTGTATGTGCTGGGGGAGAGAGTGAATAACAGCACATACTTTGGTGAAGCCCCAGAAAAGCGATACTGCTACAGGTAATTTCCACTCACATGCACACCCTGTTCTCTCTTTCCCCTCTCTTGCTCTGAGGCCCTGGACAGTTGAGGGGAGTCAGTAGAAAGGAAATTAGAGGCAACCATCCTTATAGTTTTGCTCTTGTCCGCTTGACTGCCTGCATGCCTGCCTGCTTGCCTGCCTGCCTGCGTTCCCTGGGCAATGTTTATGCTGTGCCCTGCCCAGGACAGAATAGATTCGCCCACACAGCACTGTGCTCTCAACCAGAACCTAAGTAGGTCTGGCAAGCTCGAGCCACAGTCCCATTCACTCTCACTCCTCTGGATTAGGCCCTCTGGCCTGGGGCAACACAGCAATGACTGCATTAATAGAGCTAAGATAGCATCTCTCCACCCCACCCGAAAAATACATCCAAGTTTTTTATTTTTATATATATATATATATATATATATATATATATATATATATATATATATATATATATATATATATATATATATATATATATATATATATATATATGTATGTATATTTATTTATTTATTTATTTATACATTTATATATAATATAATATAATATGTTCATCCACCAGCTTCCCTAAAGTTTGGTAAGATAGTTTTGCAAAACACTTGCAAAAACTTAAGTGCTGAAGTTTAAAGTGTCTGTAGGAGGAACTGTTCCAAGCAGTAAGAAATGCTGCATGAAGGTGATTTCAAACTCAGCGTAACAGATGTCCAGAATTTATGATTGTGCTGCACTGATCAAGAGCACAAAGAAATCCAGCTTAGATAAGTTCCAAATTATCATTAAACAAAAAGGACAAGGGGACCTTTAAAATGCATCACACTGCATAGCTTTACGCCATCAGTGAGGAAAGTATAATAAGCAAAACATCGTTCTTTCCCAAATACCATGAAATTACATGCACTGGCATAATCAAATTCATTACCTCCAAACTTGAGGTCAATTTACATTTCTTTAAATACCGCTACAAACAACTGGAGCGTACATAATTGAATAATGCTAATTTATTGCTGTTTTTTTTGTCTCCTCTCTTTATGATGTATATTAGTGTTGTTGCTAGTACAGTACGTGTGCAGTGAAGGCACCGCTGTGATGACAGTGGTGGAAGCTCGTAGGGCACATTAACCAGCCTGTCAGACTCCCAGCGCCATGCTACGGATAACACTGCTGCGAGAGAACACAGTGCCTCTTGACGCCAGCTGTACAGATTAGCAGAGCTTTGTTTAATTGTGCTGCTAACATCCCAGGAACCACTTAAGAGCTACTGCTGTTTTTTTCCTTAGAAACTGTCTTTAAAGCTCAGTCAACAATTACTGCTGTCTGTTCATTCAGGTGCAAAGGCCTCAGGAATTTGTCCAAGTCAGATACTCTTAGAAAAACTCACCTCTGCCTCCTGCAGAGGAAGGCACCTGAATCAGCGACACAACTGTGGAATTATGCCAACAGATAAGTGTTGATGTCAAAAGGTAAAATTTAAACCCTACATGCTGATCAACAACAAAAAATCCTGCCAAGGTGAAGAATATTAAGATTTACTTTCAAAATGCTGTGTATTCAATAAAGCATTTTGACATATAGTAAGGAAAACATCGTTTTATTATTTATGGCTGCATTTCATTTAAGGAGGGTTTAACTTTTGTGTATGCAGGTTCACTGTCATGGCTACATGTAATGAAACTGAGCCATCATTAATACATCAGTACCTGCACTATTGTTGAAATGTCTGCCATGAAACAGGTAGATTAGGGCAAATGCCCAGTGTCAATTATGCAATTTTAAGCCAAGAAAGCAGCCAGAAGTCCTATTAGTACCCCCTAGAGAAGATGTTTCCATTCTAACTCAGAGTAAAGTTGTACAAAAAGCAGTCAAACAAATGCTAGTGACATTTTTTCCAATTAGATGTTTATGCCTCTTGAGATGGATATATCACCATTAAGAAAAATAAAAGTTGCAACACCAATGACCTTTTATCAGAGCATCATTGAAGGTATCCTCACTGGAGGTTCAATGGTAGGGGTTGATCTGTAAAAGACCTGAAGCAACTTGGCAAAAGTGTTCTCCTGGTTTCAAGAGTGGCAGTGATAAACTTTAGTATTTTTCAGAGACGTTGTGGCATGTATTATAATGAGGGATAACCTGCATTCAGAAAAATGCATGTATATTGTTACAATGCTTGGTATTACTGCTGTTTCAAGACTCAAAATGGCCTTGACACAGGTGCTATTCTTGCCTATTGTAAGATTATTGAAACAGGTGGTGAAGAAACAGATAGATTCTCACCATTATATCCAGTTATTGTTATCATATTGGAACTCTGAACAGCACTATTCCCTCTGTTAAAGGTAAATAATGACATCTTTCTCTCTGTCGAAACTGGTTCATGTTCCATTTCAGTCATGCTTGATCTCAGTACAGCGTTTGATACAATCGACCATGACATTCTTTTGAAACACCTGGAGGATAAAGTTGGTCTGCAGGAGCCAGTTTTTAAAGGGTTCACATCTAAACTGAGAGAACTTTTTTGATCACAGTGGAGGCTGTTCTTCTTCTCCTGCTCCCATTAAATATGGTGTCCCCCATAGTTCAGTTTTAGGACCCCTTTATTCTCATTATACGTGCTTCCCCTTGGGGTCTGTATTTGAGACATATATGCAGATGACACACTGTTTCATCCACCAATGACATCAGGCAGTGGTCACTAAGGAATCTTTATAACTGACAGCATCAAATGCTGGATGGCAAAAACTTCCTTCAGCTAAAAAAACTGAAGGAGCTTTATGTCACTAGCCTAACAATGTGCTCTGGTCCCTCTCTGCAAACATGCAAAACGCTGTTCACAACCGGAGTGTCTCCCGGGACTCTTCTTTGAATTTAAAGTGAATCAGAGGCTTTAAACAAGTTTGTCAAATAAAGCTGTTTATACGACCTAATGCCTGGAAACAGTTATCCTTGATTGTACCACCTCTCAGCTGGACCACTGCAATTGCTGTATATGGGGTCAACACATTCCTTTTTTTCCCACAATTGCTTCAGAATGCAGCTTCTACACTTTTAACTGGAACAGAGGAAAGACAGCACATAACTCCTATTCTGCCACAATTGCATTGGTTACCAGTGAAAAAGAGATGATTCGAAATTGTTCCTATTTGTTTTTTTTATCACTCAGTGGGTTAGCTACAAAATACATACTGATCTGCTGATTCCATATTCTGCCTCCAGGCCACTCGGGTCTTCTTCCAAATAGCTGGTCTCAGTCCCCTCAAAACCAAAGGTGACCAGTCTTTTTGTGTTGCTGCCCCCAGGCTCTGGAATAGTCTCCTATCCAACATTAGGACCTGTCCCTCCATCGGCAGTTTTCAAAGACTCGACTTTTTTCTTGCTTTCAGTGTATTTTGAGGTTGACCCATGGCCTTTGCCAAGTCTATTCTTAAATTATTTTTTAATGCTCTCTGACAATGTTTTAATCTTATAAGCCTGCATTTTCCATTTTAAATTTGCCCTTTGTGTATTATTTATTATATTTATGTACTTGCATTGTTAATTCATTTGCAAAGAACTACTAAGTAATTTGGATCAACTTCTGTTGCTTCTAAATGTGCCATGTAAGTAAAAGTAATTTGACTCTGTCTATCCTGTTGATCTAGCATTAACCACAAACCAGCAACCTGTTGTCTCCACTACAAGGCAGCAACTCATTCAGAAGATGATTCACTCTCTCTTTCAATAAAATCTCATTTACTGCCTGGGTTAACAAGAACATTAATACTATAATATGTCTTTAATAAATATCTACAGGATCTAAATGGAGTGCTGTCATTAATCCTGGAACTGAATCATTCTTCTGGTACCAATGTCTAACTAAAAGTCACATTAACATCACATCCACTTCATCTGATAATGATACATTAGCTTATTTCTTTATAAATGTCAGGGTGCCGTTTCATTGTCACTTCTTTAACTCATATTTCAGATTCTTTGAAGAATGTTAAACCATTACTAGCAGTCACATAAAGTTACTAAATGAAAGTTGCCTAATTAATGGTAATAGAACACCAACAAGCTTATGAATCAGAAGCTACCCTGTGATTCTATGAAAGCAGTGGACAAAAGAAGACTGTATATGCCCCAGGAATTAGTAATTAGTTCAGTTGTCCATTTGCCTGTTTGTCCATCTTGAACATCATTATTTATTACTTATTTGTTATACAGATCTTATTCTGAAATATTACTTTTCATTAAGTTTTCATTTCACATTTTTGCCATGAATAATAGGTAATCAACTAACATTTTGTGCCATAGTTTTATGATAAGAACATCGTAAAATGCATATTTCATCTGCAGGCAATTAGGCACATCAACATGTAGGGCATAAGAATGTGAGACAGATTTTTTTTTATGTGTAGTGTTGCTGTTTTTTGTGTGTCTTAATATGCAATCCTTTTCCTTTTCTTTTATTTACATGGCTGATTAGCGGGAAACAGTTCAGGAGTGAATTCAGAGCAAATCATTTTATTGAAAGGTATTTCACAATAAACTTGACTCATCTAAACTGTGACTAAAATTAGAGTTAACTTGGAAGACAATAATGACATAAGATGTGGGATCAAATCGACGAAGAAAAAACAGAACCAGCAGATCAACATTTTTAAAGTGTCAACATGTGGTCCCAAAATGTGTTTTAGGACATTTACAGAGGGATAGATTCCATTCCACAGAATCCATTTTTAATTTATTAGCTAAGCATATTTGCAGAGAACATTTTCTAATACGAACATTTTAAATATCCCCTGATACCCCTGTGCTGACATTTAAAGGAAACACATTCAGGCAGTAAACACCATCTGTGGATTGAATGTACATCATCTCTTTGTACTCTCAGTTTCCAGCTTATTGAGCCCATTGAGGGGGGTCCAGATGCGTTATGTTGCTTCTCCACCATTTCTGTAGACAAACGAAGCAGGTCACCAAGGCCTCGCTATCACTGTGGCTCAATATACCAAGTGCAGCTCTTAATATGAGGCTTGTGGCCTCCGGCGGCAAGGTGACGCGAAGCAAGGGGCCGTGTGCTCATGCAGAGGGGATGTCTGGGCTTGCATCTGCTCTGACACCCATTTGCTCACGTTCATTCACAGTTTCTGCATGTCTGCTGCTCTGCCAGCAGCACTAATAATCAAGTGATGATATGGAAATGAGGATGTGGTGTGCAGTGTATGTAATGGTAGTGGAGTCAACTACCGTAGATATTTCAGCTTGAAATTAAACTATCCACTGGACTGGAGCGGCTGAGATGAGGACGTTTCATAACTCAGCCCAGAGATTGCATTTTGACCTAATGCTGTAATATCTGGATGAATAATATGATCCTACGCAGACATAAGGTGGACAGATATGCACTAGATAAATCATGTGAAATTAAAATGTCATAAATAGTGGGATTAAATTTCAGTAAATTGAAAATGTTTATTGGTATATATATATATTTTTTAAAAATACAGACTACTGTGATATTTAAATTATTACTGATTTGTAAGAAAGCACTCAGCATTTGTTGATATTTGAGAATTTTTTGTTAATTTTGTGTGTAATTTCTAGTAAACTCCAATTTTAGCATAATTTTAAATCTGGTCTGACACTTGCAGCTAAATCAGAAAATCTGAATTAGAGATTGAAATGAGTAATGTATTTTTCACTTAATCTTACTCAGTGCTCTTTTCAAACGACTTGTTTTCTTTTTCATTTGTATATTCAATAAATTTAGGGTCACATTATACAAAACTTTCAAGAAAAAAATCCATAAAAATAAAGTAAAAATGAATAAATAGATACATCATAAATTAACAATTACCATTAAAAACACAAATTGATTTCAATTAAGGGAGACTTAGGTTGTTATTTTAGGAAGCTTCCAATCTTAAGAGGACTCCAAACACTGCACACAGTCAAGAAAATCATTTATCAATTTCAAAGAGAGTGCACGCAGAAATCTCTTGAAAGGAATTGTGCACTTAGCACTAGGTACCAGAGTGGAGCAGAGAATATGAATGAGGTTGGAAAAAGACAACTGAGTGCATAACATGTCTAACATGATGCGTGATCCCTTCCAGATCTGAAAATCACCAATGCTGTTTGTTGAATGAAAGAGTTGCAGAAGTACATGGAGAGCTCCTCAGTGGCAGCCTGCTGTGACAGGTAGATGATAGCTTTCTTTCAGCCTCAGCTTGGCTGTCAATATGGATGGATGAGCTTAGCGCAGGGAGCCACGAAATGCACAAAGGAAGATGACAGTTTACTCTGTGTCATGTTATGGTTATCAGCAGGAAGAGAAAACAAAGACACCGGCAGCATCGACCCAAACTTCAATGAACTTGCACACTGTTTTTATGGATGTCTTTATCCAAACGTGGTGGAGGTGCGTACAGAACGTACACGCAGTACTTTGTAAAGTCAGTGCAGTTATTTGGGTGATTAAACAGAGGAAACTTTGGATGTCCAGCTCTTTCTGCATGGAGCCCTACGATGTCCTTCATATTTTTCTCTATAGTTTTGATTAATTGCCTCCTGTGCTCTGTGTAAGGATCCATTAGTGACAGCAAAAAATGTATTCATTAGACAAATAGGACTTATTAGCTTCTCAATTAGGGAGGTAAGCTGATTTGTCACAGTCTTGCTTTTTGAATAATAATTTTTAGTGCAAAACACACCTAACAACGTCGCTTCAGAACGCTATACAGTGTCATCTGCAGTGGTGTGAAATATGAGAAGGACATGGATGGAAAAAAATATCATATTCACATGGGATTATGGTACGGTGTGACTATCAGAGATCTGTATCCAAAGGCAGAAATAAAAAGATGGAAAGGTGGAGTTAGGGAGGAACAAATGAAGGAGGAACATAGCTGGATGAAGAATTATAAAATTTAAAAAAATCTGAGCAGACCTGAGGATTAAAAAAGCATGAATTTGTGCCCCCAATGCAAAATCAGCTATGCAGGGTGCAAGACTGCTTCTGGAGAACAAAATTAATCAGAAAAAAACTTCATTCGCCCCTGCATGGAAATTGCTTTGTAGCAGCAGTTCAGGATTATGAAAGTTGTAAAATTACACAAGAATATACACAATAAAATACAAGGGATACGAGGAAGCACTGCTGGAGTCTGCAGAAGAGATTTACTCTTCTAAAATGGTGGTGCACTTTGCAAAAATTTAGGGGCCCACTTACCGCTGGGTTGTTTTCAAAACCTCTTTAGCCTCATATCTTCAGCTGCTCCAGTGGCTTCTTCTTCTTCTTCTTGTTACTCGCTCAGTTGTACCTTTAAAGCAGATAGAAAAAAGAGGGGTAGAGGGAGAAAAAGAAAATGAAAGAGAAACATTAATGAAAGGGACTACTAAATGAACTGCCTCCTCCAGTGGTAGGTGGGGGAATTCGACAAATGCTGAGATGAGTTTCTCCCTCTCCCTGCTCTCCCCTCCTTGCCCTTTGTGACCACAGGACGACGGTTCTCGGGCGAGGAAGAGGCTCGCTGTTGATTGCCTGAGAGCTGTGGAGTGCAAATCTGCATGAAATCCCCCCTGGCTTTTTCTTTTATATTATTATTTTTTGATCATTTTCTCCTTCACATCTCTGATGAGCCTGGTCCAAATCAGTGGGTGCGCACGTGTGTGGGTGTGCACGTGGGCGATGCATGTTTTCATACTCACCCATATGTATGAGTGAAAGAGTTCATGGTTTCTTCAGGAGTTTGGGTATTTATAGGGAGAGATGCATCAATATTTGTACCTGCTAATAATGTCTGAGTATGTGCTTACTGTGTTTGCGTTTTTTTTTAGCAACTGAAATAAATGTTCGTACTCTATATCGATGTATGTTTCTGTGTGTCTGGACATGTAACTGCACCTCTACACACACTTGTATGAGTTTCCATACATCTGGAGGCCATGTCAAATGCACCGTGGCCTCACTCGATTTCCAGTCGATACTCTCAGTCAGGTCTGCAGTGGCGTGTAGCAGCAGAGTCCACCCTAAGGAGCTTTCACTGAACAGCTGAGGAAGGTTATCTCCAATGAAAGGTCAGAGGAGCTCATCATTACCCTGTGCCCAGAGTCTTCTTCAAGATAACGATATGAATATCATTGCTGGAATGCATGATCAATATTGTACAGACGCTATAGGAGAATTTCCCTGAATGTGCTCTGAGGCTTGTTGTGAAAATAACAGGTTCGTACCAAGTTTAAATTGAGGGACAGCAGTTGAAAGTACAATATTTATGTAAGTTCTGCTGGATGAAAAATGAATTTGCAGATAGAGTACTGATGAGAACAATTCACACCAAGTATGAATGGAATGCCTGTGGTGTGATATTAGGGCTGAAATTAACTACTATTGTGTTATCCCTGATCAAGGGTCAAAATTCTAAAATATGTACTGCGATCTAAGACACAGAAACAGCGCTCGTCATCATTTTTAACAACATGGAACCATATTTCTGACATACTTAAAAAGCTGGTGATTATTTTTCCCTGGATTTATTAGTCGACTAATACTTAAAGCACTATACGATATAATCATCTACTATTTCTTAAATTAATTTGACTCTCGCTTTTGCTAAGTGCTCTGCTTCTGTAAGGAAATAAAATCTGGACATACACATCATCAAGGGGTGATGATGAAATTAACTTGCAAATTAGATCTACATTGTTAACAAAAAAAAAGTCTAAATGCTAAAAATTTGCTAAAAAGCATGTGCTAAACAACGGTGAAATGCTATAACATTCAAAAACTGCAAAAACTGATAAGTAATGACAAATATCTTTAAAAGAATGGCATTGTTTACCTGATTTACCTCCAGAAAACAGCGTCATTTTACATTTACATGTTGTATAGAAATAGCACTATTTTTTAATGTGAATATTACCTCTAGTTTTGCAGTTTTTTTTTACAATCAATATATAATACATCTTTTTTATCCTGTTATTTTATTAGATATTATCTATAATTTCAGAAAATAGGAAAAACCTACGTAATAGGAGTTTAGAAATGATTTGAATGTTTTTCAATCCTTATAATTTTTCTTGAAATAAACATCAAATATCTGCAAAACATTTTAAATACAGTAAAAATTGTGTCATTTTACAACCAGTCATTATAAAAGAAAAAAAAAAGCATTTATAAAAGTAAAACTTTTTGGTGTGCACATTATTTACAGTTTTGGTTTGTTTATATCCAATTAATGGAAATGAATACATTTGTTCTGTGATTTCACTAGTTATTGTCAGTGATTTACCAAAACATGACAAATCTGTAAACAGTATAACAGTAAATATTTTTGTTAAAAATTGCTAAAAAGATTTTTCTACAGTGTTCAAATATTAAATGTTTCGAAAATGTACTTTCTTTTTACTCAAAAAAGTCCTATCAAAGCTTGCTGTTAATAAGAGATATTTATTTAAGGTGGGAAGAGGAAATGTTAGGCACCAAGGAGGATAACAAATTTCTCCAGACTCTGACCTGTCCTCAGCCCGATGGTATTGACTTCTCTTCTCCTTCCCCCCCGCTGTCTCATGAGCTGGGCGCTGCATGTAGACAGTCTCCCAGCATCCTCTATGGGCATTATTACCTCGATGGCCGACCGTCAACATAATCCTTTATTCTGACAGGCCACCGGGGTCAGGCTGGCCCTCACTGGCCAATCAGTGTCAACTAACAGGCTGGCTGCAGTACCATCCCCTGGTACACTGACTGCAGCACAGGGAGTGGATGCACGTGTGAGTGTGTGTGTCTCTGTGTGTGTGCAAGAATGTAGGTTTGTGGACATGTCACAGAGTACATATGGGGCTAATGCAGTACTTGTGAAGCTGGATTAGATTTCATGTGGTTGGGCGGGTATGTATATTAGATAATATCAGCGAGGGCTGGAGAGCCAGAAGTATTGGTTTGGTGAGTCTGTGAATAAACAATGTAAATGTATGTGTGTGCTGTTTCCTGCACATGAGACTGCATGCGTGTGGGTCAGTGAAAAATAGGCAAAAAAAAAAAAAAAAGAATGTGAGGCCGAATTCTGCAATACTCCCACACGCCTGGCTGCCAAGACGAACGCGGGGGAATTTGTTTAATGTACAGCATTTATTCACTGCTCACACGCTGTTGCACTACCGCTTCCTCCGTCGCATGAGACACTCCCTTGGCTGGGCAAACCGCCATTAATCAGCCGGAATGATGGGTTAGCCGAATAGCATGGAAGCTAAAACACATCCCCAATCAACATGTAAGAGATTGGAAATTTTGCCCTGGATACTCACAACGACGCACAGGTGAAAGCACAGTGCTCAGATTTGGTCACTGTTTGTTTTCCCTTCCTGCGTAACATGGGTTAAGTTATGCTTTGTCCACTCATGTGGAAAGCAGCTCCGGTTTGTTTTCTCATGACCCTGCAACATATTGGCATTGAGTTTAGTCACCGTGCTGAGGCAGATGGCCGAGCATCATGGTGCATGGCAAATTGGGAAATGAAAACATGCATGCTCAGAAATGGGTCTGTGTAGTTTCCAGCAATGTGACCACACAGGGTACGTTCAGAATAGAAGAACATGGAACTGAGATTCCCTGAGAATATACATGGGGAAAAAAATGGCAGCACAAGAATAGGAAAACCCACGACTGACCTACTCTGTGCAAATGTCAACAGATCCGCTACTTGAAAAGTAAAAATAAAAAAAAGCACATTTCAAATGGATGATGAAATGTCAACAGAGTCCCTACCCTGATATGACAAAAGTGAATGCAAGTTTTTTTTGTCTCTTTCAATAAAAAAAATGTTGCCATGGTAGCACCTGATGTCTCTCTGTCCTCACCTTACCCTCACCCACTCCACTGTTCTCTAGGTATAGAACCACTGAAATGCCTTGAAGCAGCTAAAAAAAAAAAAAATCTTTAAAACAAAGTATTGAGAAAGAGAATGGGGAGGAGAAGAGGACGGAGGTGAAAGGAAAGCATGGTGAAGGTGTGAGTGGAAAGGAAGGGAGAAATGCTACAAAGTGTTCGACAGGATGGGATGTATGGAGTGTGAAAAATGAGAGAAGGAGGAGTCAAGAAGGGACAAGTTGAGCAGAAGGAAGGCAGTGAGAAAACGACAGGGGACAGACAAGAGGACGGGAGGAGGAGAGGTGAGACCAGGAGGAGAAATAAAGATGAGAACAGACAGTAGGGGAGGAGAAGAAGAAATGAACCAAGAGGTAGAGAGTGGAACAGAGAGGAAATGACAAGTGGAGAAGGAAGGTCAGAGTAAAAAAGTAAAGGAAGAGAAGAGGAAGTCATGGGGAATGAGGAAACAGAAGAGAAGACAGTGAAAAGGCTCAGCTTTCAACTCTTTAACCTCGTTAGTTCCCCACAGTCTTAATTACACTATATGTCAAAGAGTTGGAATCCAAATTTAGCTCTGTTACTTCTAAGAATGACATAAAATTAAAGAATGTAATATTTCTCAAAAGATGGGTTGACAAAGTAGGGTTTTTGCACATTGGATCTGGAGTGAATTTTAGTGGAACTGATATGGGAAAAGCAATGTTATCATCTTTTTCCTCCTGAAAAATGGCAGATTTATCAGAACGTTGCAGAGAGAAAAATGATAACATTAAAAACTTGGCGTCTCTTTTTGTTCCCATGACTAATTTTTGAGAGTAAGATACTGAGATAAAATTGAGTGTGTGTCAGTAAGACACGTTTTCTCAAAGAAAACAAATAGTTGTTTCCTTCAATTCATATTGAACATTGCACATTTGGAAATAATAATCCATTTTCTTATCACAGCAAAAAGCATACCAATAAGCATTCCTTTCTCTTTCACTAATATGGGCTTCCTGACCTCAACAGTGCAAAGAGATGCACAATGAATTCATTGAATTCATAAAATAATCGACCTCAACCCTGCTACATTTACAATGCATTGGATTTTGCTGTGTTCACTTTGACAGAAAATTATTTGAAAAGCTTTTTTCACGAGGCTTACAGAAAAAAAGCACTAACTGTTTCATGATCAAGAACTGCAACACAAATGTCACCGCTGAGATTCTTTCAGTAGTCGCCATGTGTGGCTGTCGACAGCTTTCCAAATACAGTGTAGTGAGGAAGTCTGTACCTGACCACTCACAAGGCGTATTGATTAAATGACAAAAACAGGAGATCTGACCAATGTGGAAATTATTGTTCCAATTCAAAGCCATTTAGCAAAGAGTACAGGCAACCGTCAAATATTCCTTATTCTCTGAGAAAGCAACACTTCATTGGATAATAACCTCCTTTAGTGACTGAAATGTATTCTAATCTGCTCTAGGTAGCATTCTGACTCACATAATACTGTCATAAATGACCATTAAAGGGGCATTTTTGGTACATGTACAACAGTACACCACTTCAGTACCGCTGTGTATCTACACAGCTGTATATTGAACAACACCATGTGTTGCAGTTAAGTAATGTGCTCTCCTACTCAGCTACACGAGGACACATTCTGAGGTAATGAGACTGACAATAGTTTAAAGGAGCTATTTAAAGGGTGTGTTAAGGAACATCCAAAATAAAGGCTTGTTGAGTTAAAGTCACTGCAGATATAAAACCTTCACTTGATGTAAAAAAAAAAACAAAAACCCTAAGAAATCAAGGTCTTGTATCCAGCTCAAATAAATACCCGGTGCTACTATTCATGAAATGAACACAAAATAATTTAACATCTTAGATTTTCTGTGAAATGCTTTGATAAGCCTTTTTGTTAAAGGCGCTTCAAATTCAGTGAAACTGGCAAGAGGTTTCTTCAAAATAACGCTCGGCTTTTGTCCTCCAACCTCATTATTCTCCGTCGCTGCAAGCTAATCCCGCACCTCTGTGCTCCATCAGAGAACCTTCACACACAAACAGCCCAATTCTCAGATGAAACAGTCCAGCAATGAGCCACTATGACTGAAGTTTCATTAGCACAGTCTGTTTTGAGCAGATAAGTACGACAGAGTCCATTATATTAACATGCTCTCAGCAGAACCGCAGTCATAATGACTGACCGGGACATTGGCTAAGAAGTCCATGAGGTGGCCCTTCTGGTGCACACCTGCATCCATGCAGTAGTTTCAACTTGATTTGGGAGTGAGGTCATGCATGCAAGTTCTTTTCTTTTCTATTTCTTTGTTTTTTGCACGTATAGGTCGGACAATCGCGTGTGCGCTTGTGCAGTGGCAAGTGTGTGTCTATTGGCATGCAGTGACTGATATTCAATTAGTCCACCTGCCACCTCTACATGGCTCGGCATTCCAGCTCTCAGTAAATCAGCTCGCCTGACAGCACACAGGTCGATATTAATATTAACGCCTCCATAAATAATGTTATTGTAGGCCCCCGTGTTAATGGCTCATGATATGATGGGCATGATAAAGTGAAGAGTGTGCTCTATTGTGAAGGTGCAGGGGTTTAACGGGGAGAGAGAGAGATAGACTAAATCCCCTTCGATGTCCTTAGATAGGAACGTTGGTGACACTGGGTTGGAAAGGCGCCGAGGTGGTCACAGCTGTGTTCCCAAGCCTGAATAGCTAAGGGGGGGGTGGGGAGGTTGTGAGAGTGTATTATGTGAGTGTGCGGGTGGTGAATTAGTGGAGGGTTAAAGTGGGCGGCTGTTGGGACTGGACACAGCGGATTAATTATTATAAATCATCTCCCAGGCCACATGTTTATGGCTGCTACTCACATTATTGTCTCACTATCCAATTTCCATCTTGCACACAGTAGTGGATGCACTGTGTGTGTGTGTTTGTGACAGCAGAGGTCCGGGGTTGAGTAGAAGAATAGCTCGGCTGTTTTGTGACAACGGCCTATATTTCATTCTGACAGCAAACATATCACTGTAACGTCTTTATGTGGTTGCTGCAAATCTGCGGATTAGCCATTGGCTGGGAAGAGGCGGCCGTCATCAAACTGAGAGGTGTCTGAAATGTCAGCTTGTTAACTTGACCTTGTAGACAAACCGAGGGCATCAGTCATTACATTTAGAGAAGCTTCAATACCTGTGCGGAAACAGCAACTTCCTGAAGGACGAAAATACAGCTTTTTATTCTGGGGAACAGGAGCATGCGGGTCAGGGATGGGATTTGCTGAGAGTGCATGCTTTTTTTGTTTTTTTTTTTCCATGTTCCGTCCTGTTGTATATACACACAGATGCACACATTTCCTCCAAGCAACTTCTCACACTCCTCTACCTGCTGGCCTTTGAGCAGCCTCCGTACTTCAAACACCAAGTTCAAGCGAAGCTCATCAGTAGTTACTATGGGAGAGAGGAGTTTTGCTCATTCACATGCCCTTCCACACAGACGTGACCGAATTTCCAGCATGCAAGTTCAAACTGGTGATGCCGTGGTGGCAAGCTTCCCCCGAACCCTCTTCTAGCTGTGGCATAAATTGTGCTCGGACCAGCAGCACAAATCAAAAATTCATGCCTGAAGGGGTTGATATTATCAACAAAGCATCCACAAAAACCCTGCGTGGTACAAATATGAAATAATCACATTTTAATTCCCATTTTCGATCGATGTTCATTTTGGAAGCAATGTTGCGAATTTAAAAAAAAAAAAAAAAAAAAAAAGATCAACATTATCCCCTCGCAGGCAACAGCCCGCAAATAATTAAATGAATGAATAAATCGCTGCAGAGAAATATTAATCAGCTCTTACGCTCATCTGTGAGGGAGGAGGTGGCTCGTGCGCTGTGTGGTGATTGGCGGGAAGAGGAAAAGACGGACACACACCCACACAAACACACACACACACACACACACTCACATGCGCTTAGTCCTGTGTGTTTTTACAGTTATCTGCCATTGTGGAGAATTCTGGGAAAAGATTTCCAAACTGACTTTGGATTGTGTCATGATGTCACCTCCACACAAACACACACACACACACACATCCATGCTACACATACACACGACCGTCACCGGCCCCAGACCAGGGGTTTTGCAAAGCCCGGATCATCCCCGCTAATCCATACTCATTAAGGATGAACTCCATGATAGCGTGCCACCACCAGCAGCCGCCGCGGCCCCCACCCCTTTTTACCCCACTTTCACATGCGTTACACACTCGCCGCGCCGCCGTGGATAAGTGGCAGCTTTGATGGTGGTTTTAATAAATTACCGCAGATTGTTGCATGCGTGTTTGTAATTGCTGCTCGAGTAAACAGCCCACCTGCCACACCTGTCTGCGCTAATCAGGCCACGTTTAATTAAGAGTGACAAGGCTTTCATTTCATGCCGGCGAAGGTGACGCGTGTTTTGACCAAAGGGAGGTCGAGCACTCTTCAGAAACGGGAGAGTAAATCCAAGATGAGGCGAACTACAGTGTGACCGTGCCGGTGAATCACTTCACTCTGGTAGAATGTAAAAGGATTTTTTAGCAAAACTTCAAATCAATTATTCAAACACTTCCATTGTTCCTCAGGATGCAGGCGAAACTGTTTCTGCACTCAACAGTTTTAACTCGAGGAAAGGAGCATAAATAGAATGTTCATCCTCAGTGCTTCTCCACATTGCAGAGAAAGTCACTGCTGAGTGGAGTCTACCTACAATCCCCTTGGGCTGAACGAAAAAATGCCACCCGGATGCTTCCCTCCCAGCTCTCCATCTCCAAAATAACTCTCCCTCTGAGGGGTTCTTAAATAAATTACAGATATGCTATCCTCCCAAGATGTGATCTCTGTTCTCCAGCGCAAATTAAAAATTTAGGCCCATTTAGGTTTGTGCCCAATGTAACTTGAAGCAGTGTGGTTGCAAGTGGCGATATCCAACCAGAGTTGTGTCACAGTAGTACTTAGCAGTGATGCGTGTTGCTCTGGGCCCTGCGTTGGAGAGAGGAAGCAGGGTGATGTTAGAGGGAATATCATGTAACTCTAAGGTCACAGGCTTGATCTAACTGCACAACACTGTTTCTACCCGCAGCTATGTGTCATGTCAAAGTGTCAAGACACCAAACTCTGACTCGCTCGCTCTGTGTGAATCACTCCATGTGACACCACCTGCCAACAGCCTAAAATGTAAAAAGTACAACTTCAGAGGCTCGACTTTGAGGATGATTGAACCTTGTGCCAGTTTTATTTTCAACCAGCCTGCCCTCCTACTCTTCAAAGTCGCCTGCATGATTTTAAAGTTCAAACAGTGAACTTAGTCACATGAAAAGGAGACATTTTGTCGAAAGTTATGCCCGAATTGAAATGATTAACCCGGCCTGTAACAAAATGTGCTGAGTTTATATATGTATAAATCAACATCAGCAGCTGTACAGACTGCTGTGCTTTCACATGTGTTGGACTGTTATATTATTTGACTTCCACTATATCCTCCTGAAACCAAAAGTATGACAAGACAACAAAACACTTTACACATTTCAAATAACCACTAATAAAGCATCCAAGGATCAAATCCACAGCTACATATTTGACCGTGACATGCTGCATAGAAATCAGAAATAAATAATCGCAGTGTTTTGACTCACGCAAATCAATTAATAAACTCAACAAATTCATTTGTCCTCATGACGACAAAGGCACCATGCCAAGAGAAACAGGATTACCACCAATCTCTAATGCCTGATTATTAAAAATAAACAGACTATTAAATACACCAGAGGATTGCCTGGGAAGCCTGCATATCAGGAGAGCACATCCTATTTATTTAGTGTTTTAGAGATGGGTAGAGACCAAAAAGGCTAATTAAGTGACTCTACGAAAACAATATCCAGTAGAACAGGAGACAATGTGTGGAGCAAATGTTCTCCGATCATTAAGCAATGGAGGGCTAAATACATGAATTTGTATGTGTGTGAGTATGTGTGCTGTAGGGGCATTTAATAGACTCAACCTCACTATGAACCCAGTGAAAGCGTTTTGTCATTTGACCTTCATTAACATCTTCTATTCATTGCTCCAACTCTGGTGATAAATCAGGAAATGGCTTCTATTGTATCATCCAGTGGCATGCAGTAAAGCATTCTCCCCTACCTGACTTTCATTAGCTTTTGTCTATTGAAACAATCAGCGGAGCCTTGATCAAACTCAGGTTTTAGAAGGTATCTGCCTTGAGGAGAGTTTGCAAAGAGAAATTAAACAGAAATCAAATCAAGACACAATTCAGCAAAGATCCCAGGAGGAAAAGCAATCCTGATGCAAAGTCTGCTTTAAACACTTTCACGTAAGTTCAGGGATGTGATGAGGAGCAAGACCTTTAACCTCAGACTAAAGATAATTATAGAAAGACCTAAAGAGAGCCTGAAGGAGAAAAAAGTAGTTCTCTTTTGGAGCAGGAGACTTTACAGAGGGGGGATGGTTTTCCTCCATTGAAGCATTGTTGGATTAACCTAATCAGAAGATTAATCAGACTTGAAACACTGGAGGCTGTGCCGGTGGCCTCTTTATCTGACTGTGCTGGGCAGCAGAATTAGGATAGAGAGTAGGGAGATGGTGTTCCCACAACCTCTCTGTCTAGAGCTCTCTGCTTGCCAAAAGATCTCAGAGGCAGAAGGGGAATTAGAAACCCCCACTTTGCCCCAACTGCCCTTTTGGAAGTGGCTTCCTCTTGCAAATGTCTCATTATCTTTCAGAAAAGAGCCTCTTCTAAATTTATTGTTTGATTGTTGTATTAATATTCTAGCAGCAAACCGTGCAAGACAGTGGGTTGAATGATCAAGTTTATCTCGAAAAAATAACTGTGATGGCAAAGAAAACCTGAAGTCAGCAATAAGCCACTTTAGCTGCATGAATAATTTGTCTAGATATTGCCTGGGTTTCCCTAGTTTTGCCTTCCAGATTTATCATGGTGCACAAGCTCACCAGTGAGGTAAGCCTTTTTTGTGTTTGTTTCAGTAACTGGGTATTAAACACCTTAGGAACACTTCAGTTTGTTCCAACATAGTAGAAACGCTGTCATTTTAATGTTTCACTAACCACATATCTTAAATGTTAAATGCAATTTAATACCATTAATTTATACTCACTGAGCCTCTTATCAAGGGATCACGTTCAACCCACCAGATACCTGCCCATAATGCTGCTGCCTCTTAAAGGGCAGCACTCAGCTGTGAACGGGCATCAGGGTAACAGGCCAGTATTTAAGTGCAATCTTTCCTTGCAGGGACTTAAAGACTCGATGAGCCGATTGCCCTCAAAACCAGTGGAAATTAGCTCTTGCTGTGCCATGTTTGTCTGACCCCATAATAAAGGGTCGCATCTGAGAGGATGAGTGCTTCATATTTTTTAAGCCTATGACCACATGGCTGTGAAAAGCCCTGGAAAATTTGGCAGGCAACAACAACTAAAAAATGTATTGTAGAAAATCTGCATTGAATAAATAAATAGAACTTAGTGAGTACTTATCTGTCTCCATCTGTCTGCCTTAAATTATGCTGCAACTAATCTCACTACCTAGGCTCAGCAAAGAAAAAATAGGACTGCAGCACATGTCCATGAGAAAAAAAAAAACAAAACAAGTGAAGCCTGCAGTGTGAACAGGGAGGGCATCATTGATCCCAGCTCTCTAGTAGCCAGGTCATCGATTGCAGCACACAGCTGTGATACTTGGCACACCTTGCTGACTCCAACTACAACCTTGAATCTGTAGCCAAGAGCGAGCATTTCCCCCTCTCCTGTAGTCTGTTGACCAAAAGATGCAGAGAAATGTATGAATCGAAGTATTTGTGTGTGGAGGAGTCCGACACTGCCCTCGCATAATTGTGTGGGAACATCATTTTTCAACCACAGCTTTGCTTCCTCATCCCCAGGAGGCATTTTTTCTCAAACAGGGATCATTATGTTATAGATGCAGCTGCTGGGCAGGACAGAAACTGCAATTGGAGCCAATGACCAAAGGCGTACGCTCCTTGGGGTGCACTGGCACACACAAACGGGAGAGCCATTGAGGGGACTGGGAATTTGAAGGAAAGTTGAAGAAAATGAGGGTTCAAATTTGAATCTTTTGCACTCCCTCGAGATCTATCGATCCTCCAATCTCCTCGAGCCATCTTTTGAATAGCTAAGTAAAACACATACATCAAAGATCAACTTGTTTTTCTTTGCTGCTCTCCTCCACACATGCCCTTACTACACCCACTGTTCTATTTAAAGATGTGTATCTCCCAGCATTCAATATGAATACACTTAAAAGAGCATATTTGAGAAGAAGAGGAGAGCAAAAAAAGCACTTAAAACGAGTAGTGGCAGGATGCAGCTAATAGCCGTCTGATCAGCTAGCGTTTCTTCTTCGCCACATTATCTCCAAATTCAATATTGTCTCTTCAAACAGTCTGAAAAAAAGGGGGCTGTTGTGTCTAAACTCTCCTGCTATTTATGTATCCCTGCCACACTTAATTGGTATTCCACCCTTTTGCTGGTGTCCCCTCCGTGTCTCCTCAATCCCTGCCAAAAAAATCCATAATATGTAAAGAGTTGATACATAGACAATGACATCTGGTGAAAAATTACAGTTTCACTCTATGTTAGAGGCTTGTCCGTCAATGCACAGCCAGTCTTGTTATTGACTCTGACAAATTCTACTGATACTACTGATAACGGTTTGACAAATGGGCTCCAGCCTTCCTACTTCAACAACCAATACATCTCCTTATGTCCCCCTGTTTCCCACCTCTGTTAGATTCTATTATGTGATATGATATCACTCTGCCTGAGTACAACCAGGAAGTGTGCAGAAAAACAGAAAGGTATTTTGGGTATGGAAATCCAAAGAATATAAAGAGATAATAAACCTCCAGGACAAATCTAGAGGGATCACATATCATCAGTGTCAGTTGTGATGTTTTAGCCATCAATCTCATTGCTGAGAGACTGAGACGCAATGATTCTGCTGGACACATCTTGCATGAAATATGAATCGTCATATAATTAAATGAATCCCAGGTTGACTCAATTACTAACTTGATCTTTAGAATTTGGAAATGATCAATCATTCTGAAGACTAGGCAAAAGGTAGCCCTGGAGTTACTTTAGCTTCACAGAATCTAAAAAACATTTCCAGCTGGCAAATTGGAAAATAACCTACATTATATTAATTATTTAGTTATGATTAAATTGTTTGTTAAAACCAGTGTTGGAGGACTCTGTTGCTAAACTATGCTGAGCAAATCTCTACAATTAGTCTACTTCATTAAATGTTAACAGTGACTGAGCAAGGACAGAATGGTATTTACTCGGTTTACCTTCAAGCACTTTCCCAAGTACAGGTCTGCAAAATGGCGGCCTTCCAGTCACAACACCACGTCTTTAACCTCGAAGAGGAAGAGAAGATCACATACTAGTCGCAAAATAGCAAAAGTTTTACCTTTGATGCATTGAGGATTTGTTTTTGACATAACCAGTAACTGAACTCAGATTTGGGCAGATTTATCTAAAAAGATATTTCAGGGTTCACTTGACAACAGTGCCTTTGGCATAAAGACCATTTCCTATAACTCAGACTATGAGTATTACTTCATTGCCAATAACAATCTACTTCATAGTCCAACAATGGGATGGCAATTCCCAATTTCTCTATGTGTGTTCATCTGAACAGAATTACTTAACACCTGCCAGAGTCTGTTGGATTCACTGTGGAGTGAGTCCTCTGAGAGAGGCCTCTTCAGGAACTTTTCACAGATGCACACATACAGAGTGAAAAAAAAGAACTGGCATGAATTCAGATGAAAGCTATTATCACACTGGGGTAGTTTTCTTTACAAGTCATCATCACAGTGGGGTAATATAAACATAATGTTGAAAATAGTGAAGAAATAGGTGCATGCCACATATGCTAACGATTTATTCCACAGTCATCTGGCTAACTAAGAGAATAATTCAACACTTTTTGTTTGAAGAGAAGGGTGGTATGTGGTGATAGTAGCAACTAAAGAAAGCAGCAAAAACAAAAAAACCCCACAGTAATTAGGACCCTTTTTTCAGCACAGTACAACATTGTCAAGTATATGGAAAAACTGATATCAATCAGTCATCCATTAGCTATTACCTGCCTATCTTTGAGGGCGGCAGATGGGTTTGAGTTAATCTCAGACAGCGTAAGAAGGCAGCTTCTTCCTGGATGTGTTGCCAGTAAAATAAAGTTTCAGGTAAAACAATAAATGAAATGTATAAATAAATGTTTAAGCCACTCAGTTGTATGGTTGAGCTTGTGCAGAGGAAGCAGCAGGGCTAAGGAGGAGGCAACAACTATTTCTAAACCTGAGACAGGCTCCATAATTATTTTCAGGTAGGCTACACAAGCACTGATTGACACAAATGCGTTGAGCTTTTCCACTGCCATGCCACTTAGTCACTGGCATTCACCTCGAATCAATATCCAACATTCAGTCAGCGGCTTTTCCACAAACCTCTGCTCTGAAGAAATGTTGTTTGCGACATCAGTCAGCGACTCCTCCAATTCATTTGACATTCCCATCAACTCTGTCACTGCAGAACGATTTCTAATCCACTCCTCTATGCCAGGCACTGTCTGCTGGGGGAAATACTCACAAAACTACATGCACATTCCACTTAGATGAGCCTTTACAATACCCCACAGTCAGCTCTTGACACATTGTTCCCCCTCTCAAAATCATCCAGTAATGGGAGCGCGTAACATTTATCATTGCCCAGACGAGTGAACCATAATGGCAGGTCTCTGATCCATGCTTCAATTTTGCCAGAGTGTGAAGAGCGATACCCTTCATTTAGATCACTAAGTAGGCTGAAAATAACAGCCAGGCAAGGTAGGAGGTTAAGCCATTTTTCATCAGAAACATTTGCAGCTGTAGTTTTTTTGCCCCAAAAAAGAACGAAGCTCAAAAAGGTGACTGAGAACTTTCCCAGTGGAAAGCCACTAGCAGCAGTTACGTATACTAATTTTTTTCAGTGCCCTAGTGAAGCTGTACTGAGGGACCTGAGTCAAAAACATGATTTTTGAGCACCACTTAGACACAGATTGCAAACGGTGCCAGCATCCTTTCCCACAAATGCTGCATCATTAGATATATTTAAAATGTCAACATTTATGAGTGGATGAGCTCATGTCAAAAATCAGTATCTGTTGACACATTTCTTGCTTTTTCCATTTTTTTTACCATGTCTCTGATAAATCTAACTCACGAGTGAAATGCAAACTGTTGTTTAAACTGCAGTGACATAATAATTTAGTCTCCCTCTGCAAAATGCGACACAGGTACTGCTGATAGTACTGCCCTTTACCAAAAAAAAAAGATTTAAAAAACTTACTTTGTCTACATTATTATGCAACAGTGAAGAAACTAAAACTCTTTGCATCAGCAAAGGCTTGTCCGTGTACTCATTGGTCTCACATGACCTTTCAGAAGCTGCACACTGGTGGCCGAAAGGCACGACAGCTTTCGAAAGGAGAATGCTAATGTTAGGTGTGGTTTGTGCCTCTTGGTGCTATTTAGCATGGTGTGATGAGAGTTCATCTCCTCACGTCCTGCCTGTCTCTCTGTCTGAGAGCGAGTACAGAAATAGTGTTTGTCACCAACCACACAGCGGGGCACCTTTCACACACCATGTCCAACACGACTGGACCGAGGCACCGGCGTGTGTGCCAAAGTGTGTCGCTGTGCAGGGTATTGTTAGCGAAACCGTACATGTCTGTGCATGCCAGTTCAGATTTTAATGAAACACGCTGTATGCTATCAACAAATTTTACTGTTGTCTCCTCAGGAAGCAGGAGAAACCATCTTCAGCTTTATTTTTGTAGTTTATTTTTAAGTGGTTTCGCATGAAAGGACATTGGCAATTTCTCCTTTCAGTGATTTGATATGTTTTCCTTGATTAAATGATTGATTAATTTTACTAGGAAGGCACAGCTGATTTGGCACAGCACCAATATCATCATGTTTTTATTTTCATACCACTTCAAAATCGTAACCTGAACTGAGCCGAACTGTCCCCCAAAAGTCAAATGGGAAAACATTCAGCACTGTGCCAGCTTAGTATGGAATGATACGCTAGAGCTGAAGAAAAATGATCTGCGAGGGTGAGGGAAGCAGCAACAGATAAGAGGATTACTCCATTACTATCTATCCCAGGGGCTGTTACCCCAGAGCAGCAGAACACGGTTAAAAAGGGCAAGACCTTGATTTTTTTTTTTACCCCCCTGACATGCTCATATCGTTTGAATGAAGCAAAGTCGCTACATGACATACTATCCCGCTCTGTACGGGGCAAAGGAATGTTTTTAGCCCGAGCTCAAATGTGGCATCCTGAGGTGTGACCTTGCTCTCCCGTCCAGCCTTCCTCTAACCTTCCTCCAGAGACACAAGATGGATGGATATGATATCTGGTCTGGAATTTGTGGTTTAAACAACCACGGGATTTTTAACAAAAGGTTTTTTTTAGGGGGGGCAAAATGAAAGAAAATGATTTAAAAAGTGTTCTCCATGGTCACTTTTAGAAGTTAAATTTTCCTTCTTGAAGGCAGGCTGTAATTGTTGTCCAACTGAATGGTGTCACTTTCAGACCTGCTTAATCAAAGTATTGCATATAGACCAGAGGTATGCAACGTGATGTGTCTCCTAAGGGGTATGTAGGGAAACATCATGATACTAGATGAAGTAAAAGGCAATTAAGGTACACTAAGGTACTTGATAAGGTACTTTTTTGAGGTGGTGTCCATAGTTTTAGAATTTGAAAATCGCTGGGTTGTGCTATGTTTTTCAAAGAACAAAAGAAAAAAAGACTGCTTTTATATCCCTATTACACATGACAAATATAGGTGACTATCATGTATAAATATGTAATGCCCTGATTCTGGTCTAAGTGCATATATAGCAAGACTTGCAAACACAAAAGCACAGATCCATTACTCACCATCTATCGTTCTCTATGAAATATTTCCACTGAAAACTCACAACAGATGCAAAATGTAATTTAGTCTGATTCTCTCTCATTAACGTCAAAATTCTGCACACGCACACACATGCACATAAAAATTCACATCTAGGCAGACAGCTACTTTAGCAGTGCAGCTTGAGTTACGTTTGTGTGGGCGATTGAGGCAGGGCTCTCACTTTGGTTTAAACAAAGACATCAAGAGTGTTGGTGTCTCCACGTCAAGACTGAAACGATAATTACTGTCATTCAAGCAGAAAGCTCATAGCACAGGCGGGAATTAATGCGCGTTAGCTAGTGACTATGTCTCTGTAAGATAAACTTACACCAGCTGTCTGAGGCTTCATTTCAGAAACTGCTTCTGTCTTAACACTTCAATTCAACTGCATTTGCCTCTCGGCCACGTTGATGCTCCAGCCATGAACGTCATGTGCATCCTAACCGTTCCTTTGAATTTGTATGGCAATTTGTTTATGTTTCTGTCCTGATAAATTTACAATGAGCGAAAGCAGAGTTTCAGTGTTTAGCTTAAGGACACTTTGAAATGCTATACTGTTGAAGAAGGAACACTATCCGCCGTGCAGGCTTCTACTGCTCCTCTGGACCATTAACAAACATTTCACATTAGAGTTTTAGGAATTTACCTGCCATGCTGGTTGGATGCCTTTGAGTTTATAGTTCTGGCAGCAGGAGCTTTCCTGACTTTGCAGTAAACAATTACGACAGTCTGCAACCAAAAAAACCAAAACTTTATAGCAAAACAAAAGGCTTTTGACACCACATTAAACAAATTACCAACACTGTTATTTATCTTGATTCTAAAAGACTCCAAATATAGTTGCTAAAATTTAAGACATAAATGAGCAGCAAACTTATCTTAGTCCAGTGCTGGCACCAGCTCGCGCATGAAGAAGTATTGACGCACAAACCTTCCCTTATCATGTTGCCATATTGCTGCAAACCCAGTCATGAGCTAAATCAGGCTTTACAGCCGATAACCAAAAACCACAACTTGACTCTTGTCGAACCTTAACCCCAACAACAGATTAACCTTTGATGCTCCTCACATTACTGTCACTTGAATGCTAATTTAATATCAGCATGGGATTATGGAAGTCAACTATGATCTACGCTACAACTAGGTCACAGGGCCCCAAGAGAAGCCCAGACCCAACTCCCAGCAGGCATTCTTTAAGAGGCAGGGTGGCTTTTAGGTCACTGAGTGCAACTTCTACTTACTCCACTCACATTAAAAGTGTCTCAAAAAGGTCTAGCAGTTTTGTGGCATTATTTAATATAATTAGTAGTCAGTTTAGTAAAGCCTATGGTTAACATCTAAGTAACAGGCCTATTAAAAGTCATTGTAGCCTGATTTTGACAATTTTAGCAGGATATGTCCCACTTGTTTTGTTGACATTTTCATTTTAAACCACAAATGTGCAATGACACAACTGAGGATAGAAAATATGTGGACCGGTATGAATCCTAAATCTCTGTTTTGCTGAGAACACATGGAAGAATACATTGAAAAGACTGAGCCACAAGGGCCAGACATCTGTATACCCTCAATGGATGTGTATGAAAGTGAAGTGCAGAAGTATAGAAAAGCTTTCAAGTGGAAGAAGAAAGTTATAAGACTAGTAAGTGTAGTTTTGAGGAAGTTGTCATAACTCAAGCATTTCAACTCAATTTAGTTTCAGAAGATAGTAGATGAGAATAATAATCGGAGTTTCTTCAAGGGTTTGGGTAGGTTTTTACCTTCCTATGAAAAAGTAAATGTAGCACAGCTCATGATAGAAGTAATTTTAAAGGAAAATGAAAGTCTGGCTGGTTGGTATGAGAGCTTTACTGGAAGAAGTGTATGCAGCAGGTGAGATTAACTCTTTGAAAGCTCGGGAGTTCCATAGCTATACGTAAGTGCAGACTATCAACAGCAAGGGAAAATGCCGAGATGGGAGAGCGGGTGTATTTGGGAGCAATGTAATGTGGAAAATGGAATTTCCTTTATCCCTTTTACAAGGCGAGTGACCTTTTGCCCTCTGGGTGGCTCTCTCCTTCTATTTCTCCATTAGTACATGGAGACAGACAGGCACAAGACACAAAAACACACACAAAGGCATTTGCAATTTCTCTCTAAAGCTGCCCTCCAAGCGCACACACGCACGCTCACTGTCCACCAGTCAATATTTTCTGAAGGATGGCCTCCCTCGAGAACTAGCAGGCAATCTGAAGGGGACCCTGCAATGAAAGGGCCTGTGATTGCATTCGACCGTAGCCCTTACAAAGATGTCGTACATCAAATGCCAACAGATAAAAAGCCATCCACGAAGAGTTAATCAGCGGAGTAGCTTTCATGGCCACGCAGCAATTTGTCTCAATATCATGAAAAGAAAGACAGGCTCTCATAAAAAAAGCACCAATATAAATAAATACATAGCCTAAATACACAGCAGCGTTTGCGTTTCATGTAGCGCTAAATGTGATGTTATCTCAGACGACTACGTGGCTTCAAGTGATGCGCTGCTTTTATCTTACCATTTGCCAATATTGCCTGACCTTGAGAGTGAGGCAGGTGCGTGTCTGTGTGCGTATGAGCGTCTTTTTATGTCGCCTTTTGTACACTTGTCTGTGTGTGTCACTGCACTGACGTCCCCTCCTCCCCTTTCATTCAGCTAGATTTGAGAGTCTGACCAGTTTGCGTTTTGAGTCACAGTGGAAATGCCTGCATAAGAGGCTGTTGAGCATTTTGCATACTTGCCACCTCATACCTGATAGGAAACACGGGTGTGATTCTTATAGAGTGGCACGCTGGGTGAGAACGAGGCTTAATCACAACAGCTGTTAACCCCTGCCTCTGACCCGCTCGTATCAGCCACCACATTTCAATCAAATTAATACGCTGGCCCCGCTGAAGCCGGTGAAACAGGCAAAAAAGATCAATGGAGGAACGAGGTATTTAACCTGGGCAAGACGCTTGCCAAATACTCCAAAATGCACAGTGAGCCACTTCAAAGACTTCTGCTTGAATGAGTGTTTCAAGGATTATCCAGCGGAGACTACTGAATCAGAATGCCATTTAAAACTTGCAGTTATAACATGGATCGCAATACATACTCAAAATTTTTTTCAGCACAAAAAAAAAAAAACATTTTAAAACATTCAGGAAGGTTTTGATTTCAACATTTGTGATGATGCTGAAGGCATCAAATTATCTAGAAATCTTGGCATCCGAGGGCAATCTTTTCCCAAAAAGCTTGCCGTCTTTGATTTGATCAATACTGCACCCTGCACATATAGAAAACCTCTGGTTACAAGTATTACAGTTGTTTAATATTTTTATATTATACATTTTCATATTAAGTAAAAATCAACACTAAAGGTTAGTAAAATACCAGAATATACTGTTGTGCCTTTAACTTCACTAATTAGGTAGCAAGCCACTTCAGGGAAGACAATGTCATTCAGAAACTCAAAATTATCTCAGCTTCAAACTTTGATTAAAATGCCAGATTACTGTATTTAGATGTATCTTTTACAGAAGCAAAAAAGAGCAAATTAAACCTTGTCTTAGTTTCAGGAATAAATTAATCTGCTTTTATTGTTAGAAGTAACGCCTGTTCCTTGTAGTTTGGTATGCCATTCACATTCTAACCTTGTTTCTGGTCTCTTTGGAGCAGTCCATCCACCTTTGCAGTGAACAGGCTCGATTATGTCCAAGGCTGAAACACCCCTGGGGTAAAATTCTTCATCTGTACCTGGAAATCTAGACGGTCGTTGCTTTGCTCTCAAGACACGTCAGCCTGGACCATCACCATCAGTTGAGTCAGTACTGCACTGACACAAGCATCTGCCACCATCTATTTACCTATACACTGAAGGAAGGCCATACTTAAACCGGAAATATGAGTGAACACTGCTTTTGGTTTGGTTCTGTGTTACAATAAACAACAAAAGCACATACACACTGATGTAAAACGTTGGCTGTTGTGTGTTTGAAATATGTGTGTAGGAATATTACTCTGCACTGTATAAGCAACTACTGTAAGTTCTATTTTTTTTGTCCTCTCTTGGGCCACCAAGCCAAATATCTGTAAACACTGAATTCTCAAAGTCTGATTCTTTGCAGTGACACATAAACATGTACATCCTGTCACAGATCCCAAAGGTACCGTGTCCTTGGGAGATCGAAGTTTCATCAAGCTGTACATCAGACATCTGCTAAGCGCCTCATCATGAAAGTGCCGAGGTTTATTCCCTCACGTTGCCGTGCCAAGAACAACTGGCAGGCGCCAAGAAACCTTCCACTCTGCCACCAAGGTTAGGTGAATGACAATGCTGAGTTACTGAGACACAAGACAGAGGAAGGAGACAGCCATGGAGGGAATAAAAACAGGGGAGGAAGACTACAGTCACATCCATCTGTATATTCTTCTCCCATATCTGGTTCCATTTTCACTTCTAACTTTTACTGAGTTCCTAGTAGCCTCTCAAAAACTAACCATTTCCTTCTTGCTTTTTTCTTTCTGTTTACGTTTTCTCACTGTATCTCTTAAAAAACTAACAAAACAATAACAACAAAAAATATACTCTATGTTACTCTCTCACAATCTTCTCTTACTTACTTATGCCCCCTCTTTCTCTCGCTTCAGTAAAGACAGGAGCTAATACTGCCTCGGTGTTATCGGGCATCGGACAACAACTAGCTACAGGTGCTTCAATATCATCCACAGGAAGGTCAAACAAGAGTCACGTTGGAAACCCAACCCAGCTGCCCCCATTTTCTCTTTAATTCTCTCCTCACTGCTTCACTAAGCTAAAAGACAGGCAGAGGAATGTGGACGGATGAAAGAGTATGTGAAATACAGAGACATTTGCATTGCAAACAAATTCAGAAATCAATTGCCAAGTGGTATCTGACTTTTGTACGACTAGAGGGATACTGGCACTGCCTGCACAAATGACTAAATTCTAATTGGCTGTATTTGCCATTTGACATTCATCCCACTTAATATAAATCTGCATTCAGAGCAGCCTGTTTAATCCATGTACATGACTGAGTAAACTTGCAATTCTCTATAAAAATATTATTCATATGACTTTTCATGAAGTCTAACTTATTTCTAGAACCGCACTACAAAAACTTAGGATTCTGCTCACTGTGTAAAAACCACATCAATTCTTTTGCCAGGGGAGCTGGGAAGATATCAGTGATCCATACAAGTTTGACCTGTCAAAAAAACTGAGTACTTTCGGATGAAAATGGCAGCAAATATTTGGTCCTGAGGAAGTTCAGAGATCTGTATTTAGATATGTCCGTTAAGAGAGTGAAGTGTTTATGTCCAAAACTCAGATTTTTTGTGGTTATTCATCGAAAACTGGTTGATCAAGATGCAATAAAGCAGGGGTGCACACACTTTTTCAGTATGCGAGCTACTGATAAAACGACCAAGCCAAAATCATCTACTGACTATAAAATTGCAAAACATATATTTATTCATAAATATATTGAGAATTCTTTATATGAACTATATATGCTGGTGTACCTTGCATAACTACGTGAATCCATATTGCTCAATACAACTCTGTACATTTTTTTTATCATTACCTTACTCTGATGACTTGCACTGAATGGAATCAGCCAGGGATGCATAGTTGGGACAGTAGCTGCTGACAGCCAGTCTCAAGCACACTTTCAAATGATCATCAGTCATGGTGGAACGGTACTTGGACTTAATGATCTTCATGTGGGAAAAGGCTGACTCACATACAGTGGGTACGGAAAGTATTCAGACCCCTTTAAATTTTTCACTCTTTGTTTCATTGCAGCCATTTGCTAAAATCAAAATAGTTCATTTTATTTCTCATTAATGTACACTCAGCACCCTATCTTGACACAAAGAAACAGAAATGTAGAAATTTTTGCAAATTTATTAAAAAAGAAAAACTGAAATATCACACGGTCATAAGTATTCAGACCCTTTACTGTGACACTCATATTTAACTCACCTGCGGTCCATTTCTTCTGATCCTCCTTGAGATGGTTCTACTTCTTCATTGGAGTCCAGCTGTGTTTAATTAAACTGATTGGACTTGATTAGGAAAGGCACACACCTGTCTATATAAGACCTTACAGCTCACAGTGCATGTCAGAGCAAATGAGAATCATGAGGTCGAAGGAACTGCCCAAGGAGCTCAGAGACAGAATTGTGGCAAGGCACAGATCTGGCCAAGGTTACAAAAGAATTTCTGCAGCACTCAAGGTTCCTAAGAGCACAGTGGCCTCCATAATCCTTAAATGGAAGAAGTTTGGGACGACCAGAACTCTTCCTAGACCTGGCCGTCCAGCCAAACTGAGCAATCGTGGGAGAAGAGCCTTGGTGAGAGAGGTAAAGAAGAACCCAAAGATCAGCGTGGCTGAGCTCCAGAGATGCAGCAGGGAGATGGGAGAAAGTTCCACAAAGTCAACTATCACTGCAGCCCTCCACCAGTCGGGCCTTTATGGCAGAGTGGCCCGACGGAAGCCTCTCCTCAGTGCAAGACATATGAAAGCCCGCATAGAGTTTGCCAAAAAACACATGAAGGACTCCCAGACTATGAGAAATAAGATTCTCTGGTCTGATGAGACCAAGATTGAACTTTTTGGCATTAATTCTAAGCGGTATGTGAGGAGAAAACGAGGCACTGCTCATCACCTGCCCAATACCATCCCAACAGTGAAACATGGTGGTGGCAGCATCATGCTATGGGGGTGTTTTTCAGCTGCAGGGACAGGACGACTGGTTGCAATTGAAGGAAAGATGAATGCGGTCAAGTACAGAGATATCCTGGAAGAAAACCTCTTCCAGAGTGCTCTGGACCTCAGACTGGGCCGAAGGTTCACCTTCCAACAAGACAATGACCCTAAGCACACAGCTAAAATAACAAAGGAGTGGCTTCGGAACAACTCTGTGACCATTCTTGACTGGCCCAGCCAGAGCCCTGACCTAAACCCAATTGAGCATCTCTGGAGAGATCTGAAAATGGCTGTCCACCAACGTTCACCATCCAACCTGACAGAACTGGAGAGGATCTGCAAGGAAGAATGGCAGAGGATCCCCAAATCCAGGTGTGAAAAACTTGTTGCATCATTCCCAAGAAGACTCATGGCTGTACTAGCTCAAAAGGGTGCTTCTACTCAATACTGAGCAAAGGCTCTGAATACTTATGACCGTGTGATATTTTAGTTTTTCTTTTTTAATAAATTTGTAAAAATTTCTACATTTCTGTTTTTTTTCTGTCAAGATAGGGTGCTGAGTGTACATTAATGAGAAATAAAATGAACTTTTTTTTTTTTTTTTTTTTTTTTTAGCAAATGGCTGCAATGAAACAAAGAGTGAAAAATTTAAAAGGGTCTGAATACTTTCCGTACCCACTGTAGACACTGAACAGACATTGTACTTATTGCATGTTTATGTACATTCAGTATGTGGTATGGAATCAGGTGGTTGCCTTAGTTGCATATCCTAGATACATAAAAGTTGCAGCTATAAACTTTGTCTTGCATTCAGACGAAGTGCAGCACTAAAATAATGGAATGGAGTCAGCTTCATATACTAATATTCTGTAAGTCTAATTGCATTCCACTCTACAACAAAGTGCTGACACCTAACTATTTTTTAAAATAAATTTCTAACAATAGGAAGGATTTTGTGTTTTTTATGCAAGAAGATAAAAAAAATTGCACAAAATGGCTCAGATCCTATACACTCACCAACAACCAAATGAAGTTGTCTTTGTCAGATCCTTTCATGTGGGATTCTCTTTTTTTTTTCTTAAAACCATTTCAGCTATTTACTGACATGAGGCTGCACGTTGTATCCAGACAAACATGCAACTATTTTTCCCAGCAGTTTTAAAGACAAGGACAGAGCATCCACCGTCTGTGGATGAGGAGTCACACTGTATATCTGGAGATGTATGGGCTGTAGGGTAAGCTAGGGATTCCCCAAAGGGTTTCTGGCCTGTCGATAGGCTACAGTCTTTCCCCAGGAATCCAGGGTGAGAGACGAACCATCCATCAGGCCTCAACTCACAGTATACGAGGCAGAGAGGGAAGAAAAAAAGAGAAAAACCGGATGATTAATGTGCCTTCTGTGTGGCCAGTCTTTTTCCTCAGCACATACACAAGATGAAACTCAGTTGTGAATGTACCCTCACACAAAAATGCATGGACATTTACACATACCTTCCTACACAGGTGCCTGCACACAAACACAAACATGCGCACACACACATCAGTGAAAGGCTATATTCCGGAGGGCAGGAGATGAAAAATGTCTGAGCTCAACTGTGCTCTTGGCTAACTTCCATGGTGAACGGAGGGGTATTGACTAAAGAGCAGGGCAGCTAGCCCTTATTTATAAATGTTCCCACTGAGCCAGCTGCAAGCATCACAGCAAAATGAGCACAAACAGCTATCTGAAAAAAGTCACACTCATTGTACTGTAGTTCCCACAACCATCACTAACCGGAGCTCATCGCCAGATGATGAGCACATATGCGATTGTTTCAGTGTCTGAGCTCACAGGAACATATGAAGGGCTTGTTTTCAAAAATGTCTATTTGGAACATAATTACTATGTGTAATTCAAGAGTTAGTATTCTGGAAATAGGATTTAGCATTGAGAAGCAAAGCCGTGATAATTATGTTTTGCATAGACAAAAAATAATTAAAAATCACATCCCAAGCTAATTTCTAACAGAGCAAAATTTATAGAAGAAAGGAAAAAGAAAATCCGAAAAATTGAATCCTGTTAAATCATGCAAAAAAATATTGTGATGCAGGAATTTGGCAACTGTATACCACTTAGTTTTCAAACCTCTCCCACAACTCCACATCTTAAATATTTCCTTTTTACATCTGACAGGGGCCCAGGTGCTTGTAAAATGAAGATTTTTTTTTCTTCTGATTCTTCTATAATGGTTCTTTTCCAGGCTTTCGGCTCTATACAACTGAATGAGTACAATGGGGATCTGTCCCATTGTGAAAGAACACGGTAGTTTGGCCATTAAAAGCGCCACACTCAAGTGGATTCATTTTTGTCTGGCCACAAAGGATCCTGGCGAGCTTGTAAGCCGCACATTAATATGACCACAGATCAATGGAGCTGTGAGCAGTCTGAAGGTATTGTTGATGCATTGGCTGGATTTATGAGGGTGCAGAGATGGATATGGTCTGGGGTTGACTGCGAGACCTCACATCCATCGCAATAACTAGTGTTTTTAATGAACATTCTGTAGGAACAATTTATGCAGAAAATTTAAACGCATGCTCCTTTCTGAACAAGCCACCATATTTTCACCATGTTTCCACTGAATGATCACGTAATTTGATTAATTTCATTCGCAATTTCTTTGCTGTTTACACAACATGATTTCTGTCTTTTGGATAGTTAAATGACTCAGTGGTCTTGTCAAGGCTTTAAAGGCTATAAAACACAACTCATTTAGAACTGCTCTTCAGCTATGTATTTTATGGACAGTATTGGACAAAAAAAACTTTCCCTACATGCACATAATCAGCCACAACATTTCAGTCAAATGATTATTTCTGTGTAGGTTCCCCTGGTGTCGCCCAAACAGCTCTGACCCATCAGGGCTTGGACACAGGACCTCTGGGGGCGTCCTGTGGTGTCTGGCACGCTCATGTTGGCAGCGGATCCTCTGAATCCCGTGGCTTGTCGGATGAGGCCTCTGTGGCTCGGGCTTGTCCCAACACATCCTGCTTGTTTAGATAGAGATTCTGGGAATTTGGAAGCAGGGTCAACATCTTGGGCTTCTTGTTGATTTCCCCCCTGCTCCTAAACAGTTTCTTGTGGAGTGGTGTATCGCTCTGCTGGTGTGAGACTGTAAGACTGCTCTCATCAGGGAATACAGCCACCATGAAGGGGTGAACATGGTCACAGGCGGGTGGTATATGTGTCCAAGAAACATCCACAGGAATGCCAAGTTCTCCTAGAAGAACATTACATTGTATGGTTTTTGTTTTCTCTCCACTTGCACATAGTTTTGAATGTTGTGGCTGATTACTGTAAGTAACTATTTGTTTTGTAATTAAATAATTTTAATTGGTATAAGAGAGAGAGAAAGAGTAAACATTGCATGAAGCATAAGACTGAAAGATTCCTCTCTGCTTGGGTTCAGAAAAACGAAACAACCTTGATGATGCACCAGAAACAATACAAATCAATACAATGACATTTCCAGACTCCCCATATGATTAAAAGAATCTGTTATAACACACTGTCTTTTGTGATTAATTCAGCGGAAACAATGTAAATTATCATATTGCAAATCCGACTGCGACAGACATTTTCTCTTGAATTAAGAAAAATAAGACTTTAAGACTAAATGTCACATTTAATGACTTCCCCTTTTCTTTCCATCCTTAGCGCCAAGCACTCATTAGTTTTTCTGTACAGTGTTTTCCACAGATCACCTGTCAATCAAACAGTGAGCGCTGCTTTGGCTGTGTGTTACTTCTTCTTTTTTTCCTAAGAATTCTCTCTTATATTATTGTTCAGTCACAGCGAATTGTTATTTCAAGCAAGGTGATGTTTGGGGGTGTTTTGAACCAGTATTGAGTTTGACATATCAGAAGGAGTAATGGAAAAATATCCAGTGGTACCCAGACTGGAGTGGTTTTTAGGACCGTTCTGTCTGTTACTCTGTCCCGGTCTGGGCGGGGCTCTGCTGGCCCCGGGCCCCGGACTATCAGTCAGGCTGATGTATAGGTCCACAGGGTACAAATGAAACCTGTCACAACAAGGGTAATGATGTCAGAGTCACTATAGCTCACCGCTGGAGGAGCAGAGGGAGGGTGATGAGGGGATAGGAGGATGTGGGGAAGAGAAGAGGGTTGGGTGGACAGAATGGTAAGGAGGGAGAGGGAGCTGGAAGAGAAGGAGGAAAGTATGAAAAGTATGGAGGGAGGAAAAGGGCTGTACAATGAAGAGAAGGGAGGGAGAAAGTGGAATATAGAAGAAGGGTAGGGAAAAACGAGAATTATCTAAGGGAATGTGAAAAGACACATAGAAAGGAGAGAGAGATGTGAGAAAGGGTAGATGGACTGAGGAAGAGGGGAAACAGGAAATGAATTGTGGAGAAAACAAGGAACAGAGGGATACAGGGAATGGAGAGAATAGAAAAGAAGATGTGAACAAATCATAGGTAAAGAAAAGGAGATATGGGAAGACAAGGAGAAGTTTGAAGCATGAAGCAGTAAGAAATAGTGGGGTTTTAGGAGACTGAAGTAGAGTAGTGGAGAAGTGGCAATATGGGATGGATTTGTATTTGTGTGAGAATAAAACAGCTTAACTGAACACACACAATGTTCAACCTTGACCTCTTTGTTTTTGCAATCCAGTGTTCATTGATTTTGTTGTGCAGTCAGCTATGAACATAACAAGAAAATCACAGTCAATGTTTGTTTTTTTTTTTCCCAAATCTCAACTCACTCCCCTGACTTTGAGCGAGTGAAGAGGAAGAACGAGGTGTGTGAGCAAGAGGGTGTCATCCATGGAGGCGTACAGTAGCTGACATGGACAGGATTTTAAAAAGACCTGTGTCCTCTTTGTCTCACTTTTTCTTTCTCTCAGTATCACTCCATCTCTCTCTCTCTCTCACCGATACGTCTGTGTTGCCTCAGCCTTCCTCTGTCTCTCTGTCCTCATCCTCCATTATCATTGACATCATCCTTTCCATTCCACCGTCCGCAACACATACACACACACACACATATACACACACACACACACACACACACACACACACACACACACACAGAGAGACGATGCCTGCATCCTCCCTGTCTTTGCCTCTTTAGCAATCTCTCTCTATCTCAAGACGTGGCCACTAATGGATTGAAAGTCTTGGGGAAGAAGCAACAGTCATTTAAAGATTAATGTCAGGCCTAGTATTCTGAAGGGCAGTCAGCCCAGCCTTTGTGTTTGTGTGTGTGTGTGTGTGTGTGTGTGTGTCCAGAGGATGTGCGCATGTCATCTCTGCAAAGATGCCCTCTTCATTATCAGCCATTAGGCAAAGACTCAGAGAGAGAGAGGGGAAGCCAGAGAGGGTTAGCTGGCTGGCCCATACAAGCACATATCACAGCTTGTCACCTTCTTCTCAATACCTACTACTAGATAGCCATTAAAACCAAGGACTTTCATCAATTAAAATATCTCACTCGTGCATAAGTATGAATAGGCTCTTCACAGCCTTTGAAATATGCCTCTAAGCTGCAACCAAGTCTACTTCAACGAGTGATTAAATCTCCTATTGAGCTTTAAAGCTGCACTAGGTATGCTTTGTATTCATTTATCAAATTTCAGCAGCATCAGAAGTAGCCTGGCATTGCCAGACAAATGTGCAAATGGGAATTATATCGGAGTCTCTCAATTCATGTTTAAGGGAAGGGTAATCAGCAGGTGGAGTTCTTTTGACCTACAACCAATCAAAGTAACGAAAAGTGCGTGCAAAAGTGCCTCTGTTACAGTATGAAGCCTACCCCGTGTTAGATAAATGTCTGTGATTGGCCCGACACGGGAGAGACTGGGTGGAAGTCTGTTTGAACGGGAGGGGGGCCAGACGCATTCTGCCACAACAAATGAAACATGAGCTGTGAGATTCTTCTGGTTCTCATTTGAAATCATAAGTATTTTATGTCTAAATTGCTTTGGCTTTTTTCAGTTGCACCAGCAGTGACTAAGTGCTCCAGACCAGAGAGAGGTAGACAAAGTGACCCGTTGTCTTCCACAACAACCACTAATTGGGGGGATTCATATATTCAATTCAGTTGTGGTTATGACTTCACTGGAGCCTCTTGGAGCAATTGCAAAATGTCTAAACAAAAAGTTAAGAAACTATTTCAGCTGTTAACACCAGAGATATGAACGTGGGAATTTACGGTTCACTGTGTCTTGAAGCTTATCGATGCACACACTGTGGCAGACACAGGTTCCACCAGTACAAGTTAGTGACAAGACAAACAGAGTTTCCCATTTTAATTAATTTGCATCTCTTTGGATTGTGGGAAGAAGATATCAAGAGGAAACCCATGCAAGCACGCGTGAACATATGAGCCATTTCCTACTGAATCAGTGTTTCTCACTTAACTTGTTCCCAGAAAATGAGGTTTCAGTGAAAGCAGGCAGCACCATATTATCAGATGTAACATGAAACGCAATTTCTGGCAGGGCTTGACATTTCTTGCATCTCTTGCAGTAAAAGTGAAATTATAAACTGGTTGGATGGACGGACAACTTTTAAGTCTCCTAACTGGCACATCATATTCCAGTTTTAGAATATCCAGTACATCCTTGAGCAAGGCATCGAACCCCTGCCTGCTCGCTCACTTCAAATCCTTCTCAACAGCTAAGACAACAAGGCTTTGCTCTGCTGCAAGGACATGATGACATCAACAGTGAATGTTGCAGCCTTTTAGCTTGTAAACCTCGATCCATCAAATGTTTCCCACAGAATCCAACCCTGAACATGGTTTAAGACTGCTCAAAATCCTAACTTGAAATAATAACAACAAGAAATCCATAGCCTTCACGTTAGTAGAGTAAAATTGCAGCTTTACCTGATTAATTCCAAACACAGGAAGAGGGAGAAATTAAAACCATACAAAAAATTACAAATATTAGAATTACGCATAAAATGCATCTTCTTGCTTGTGATTACTGTATTACACAAGACTGCAGTTATCTATATGAGAACTTCTTTTCTTTAATGTAGAAGTCGAATGATAAATCATTTGTGAAGTTACTCTCCTCCAGTGTTTTTAGATAAATCAATAGCAGAGAAGCTTATTTATTGTTCTCTAAAGCAACTGATCATTCCAATTCTTCCTGCAGTGCAAATGGAGGATGGACTTGCATATAAATTTTCTAATATTGAACAGCAATGTAATCTGAGGGGCAGCCACTGAAAAATACACACCCAAAGCAAACAAAGGAATGATTATAGCAGTAAATACAGCACAGGGACCACCCAGAAATATACTACATGCACACAGAAACACTGAGGAATCTCGATGCCAGAATCTGAAGCAAAAAGAAGCACATATACTTGAGCAATGCCCTTCAAACACTAATGCTCTGCGTGCACCCTGTGTCAAATGGCAGCTTTTATTTAATTGAGTGACTGCCCCTCGAAATATCTGTGCACATCCCTGCTGCAGAGAAAGAGACACTTTGAACATCTGTTGTGTGTGCTCCTGTGAAGCCCGCGAAAGCAGCAGCCTGAGCTCTACTAAATATTTAATGAGCCTGTCTGATGGTCATAATCGCTTTTAAGAACAATAGATGAAAACAAAAGGCGCCAGTGAAAAACTGCACCGAAGGTTAAAGGCACATCGCAGAGTGACAGGACGGGCTGGTGAGAGGGAGGGGAGGGCAAAGAGAGTAGCGAATGCAGGTTGAAGAAGAAAAAAAAAGCAAAAGGGAGAAGCACTCAAAGCCATAAAAAATACATGACAGGTGACTATCAATGTTAAGCGGCTCTGGCGTTTGACCCAGGAGCAGTATATAGGGTCCCATGACAGGCTGCACACTTAAGAGCTATATTTGGAAGTGACATACAGGAAGAAGTATGTCTACAACCTGCAGTGGCATAACACAGACTAAAACTATATGACATCTGATGCAGAATCCATTGGATTTTATTGCCATTTCTGCTATATTCAAACAAGAATGGGACTGATATACGTTTTTGAAGATAAGTGCAAACCTGAGCAACTAATTTGGTAGTCAATAGTCAGAAAAACAACCACCAAGAATTCTGACAATCAATGAATTATTTAAGTCAAAACAGTGTGCGATTTGATGCCATTCTGCGTTTTATGTCGGAGCAGTTTAAAGATGTGACCTTGGGCTGTGGGAACTTGGGCTATGGTTGCTTTTTCACTATTTTTGTGATATTTTATAGACTCGCTGATATAAAATGTCAGTTCATCGCAAATACACAATGAAGGAGAAAAAATACAGTTTGTCCTCACCTAGCTATCTATGTGTGGAGATGACCAGTAGAGCGAAGTCTGACTTAATCACTCTTACATAAACTCAAAGACATTTTGTTTGTGGCACTCAGCATGCCAAAAATTGCATTTCAAATACGAAACAATTGTAAAATACTTGTTATGCTCATAGAAATTTACATGCAGTTTGAATGACAAGCATTTTAATATAAAGTACATTTACCATCTGCTCCTATTGCAAGAGGCAAGAATGAGATTCACGTGCTCATGAGAACACTGAAATGGAATGGTAAATACATCACTGGGGTATGAGACACGCCTCAGGTGGAACTCTTAACAGATCTATGTATTACTTATATGGTCAGCGCTGAAGTGCCTGAACATGGAAAAGACATATAGAGGTGTCAGTCAAACAATGCTCTTCACGCACTGCAAAGCAGAGGACGGATGTAGGAAGCTTTCTACTGTCAGTTTCATCTCCGTATTGTCTGATGGATACGTACAGATATAGCTCAGTAATGGAGGAAGAGTTGGTTGAATTTCCACTGATACAGCTGAGGCAGCATTTGAAAGTAATTTATTAACTATTTAGTAATTAAGTATTAACAATTAGGTATATAGACTTGTAAATTATGTATTTTGTTAAACTATCATCAACGTGTTGGAAGTCATTTCTAAACCAATACACATTGTTAGTAAGTGATTCTTAGATATGATAGCAATGTGCAAATTATTCAAGGATGATACCAGGATTGCACTAAACACTATGTATAGGCCATAAAATCTATAATTGTAGGGTAATTTCAAAGAAGAAAAATCGACATAAGTAAATTAAGCATTAACAAATAACACTATCACCATTATTCATCAGTATTTTTTCTGTAGCTAATAAAAAATGACTTCAAATGTATGTGAAATATTTTAAAAAATATTCTAATTAATTCATTAATTTACCAATTAAATGTTACTATACAAATGTTTCTCATGTGACCAATGATTAATAAACATTCATCACAAATATCAAAGTACAAATGTAAATTATTCAACAAGAACAAATATATCTGAGTTAGAATAATTTTTGGTATGCTTTACCAGTCTTTTTATGAACTTCCATTGCTTAGCAGAGATTTTTATTTTAAAATCTATGAAGCAAATATATAAAAATTGTCAAGTCAGATTTGAGAACAGAAAAGCACCAGGGAGGCATGTCAAGAGAGGGAAGGAAAACGAGGAGATGTAAATAAACAGAAAACACAGGCGATCGGTGGGAAATGGGTTGGTGTTGAGCTGAAGGAGGTGAAAGGCAGAGAGAGAGAGACAAAGAAACTGAGAAAACTGAGAGAAAGCCGGGGAGGCAAAGACACAGAGAAGAAAAATGATGGGCAAGGAACAAGAAGGAAAAAAATTAACTCATGACATGAAGCAGGAGCAGGCACCCAGATAACCACAGAACGTTTTTTTCTTTGTGTCAATTAAAAGTGGACCTTACAAAGGTATGCAGGAGGAGAGGAGGAGACAGAGGATGTAGTTGATCTGAGGTGGCAAAGAGGTCGACATTTCAGCTCACCCTGTCTCTCTCCTGTCTGTCTTTCTCTGTGTTTTAGAGTGCTGCACTCAACTGCTTCCTTCCTTTTACTGGATGCTATGAACTAACCTCTCCTGCTAAGTTACTGACAAAAATGTGTTAGTGTGGCAGTCTGGGAGGTTGAAGAGTGCGGACATGGGAACAAAACATGCTGTCCGTCACCGGGAGGATGAATCAAAGTGATGAACGGGACAGCTTTGAGAAATCGGCAGTCCTATTTAGGGTTTGTCAAAGGTCTGACTGATTTATTTGGCAGGAACTCATGGCAAGGAGGGTTCTCCATTTCCATGTTTCAATTCCAGATAAGCAGGGCAAGCTAGAGGTGATTTGAAGGAGATTTTCTGTGCATTTCTTGCTTTTCTGAATCCAGGGTTTGGAGTAGTAAAGAAAAAAAAAGGGAAAAGGTAAAGAAAAGGGGTGTAAAAGAGGTCAAAAAAGAGGTGGGGGAAAGAAAAGTAAGAGGGACAGGGGCAAGAAATGTGAGAAAGCAAGGAGAACGTGCAAGGGAGGCAGATGGAGAATAAGAAGCAGACAGGTTCACCTCTCATTAACTCACCTGCCACACACCATGCCACAAAGCAATGCACCTCCCAAGGACATGAATTAAACAGAGAGCCAACTACCTCAGAGAAAAGCAGCCCTGCCAGCACTTAGCCAGGCCTCATAAACAACCAGCTCGCATTTGTCACTTCCTCTTCACCCAACAAAGCGACAGCAGAAATAAATTACTTTTAAGTAGACCTTGTTCTTCCTCTCCCTCAGCATGCTCTTCTTGCCTCAGCAGCTGATTTGAGCCAACAGTGCAAACTGTCAGACAGCAAGAGGGTAAAAGTCAACAACACAACTCAAGCAGCAGATTGAGGCCTTAAGTTAATCCTCACAGTGGTTGCCAGCAGAAAAAAATGCACCAATATGCACCATTTATTTGTATTAGACATTAAATCTTCCTCTAATCAACTTACAAAGAACAAAGGGATAGCTTGGATTCCAATATTAACAAACAGAAAAAAATAAGTGATTTGATCAAGACTTCAATTGAAGAGGGCTACAATGAAAAGCAAATTAACTGAGAACATAACAGAATTCGTTGAAGTAGTTGTGTTTTTTTCCAAATGCCCAGTCAAACCCAAAAGTGAATCACTGAGAAGCCAGGAAGGAGAAAACTACAGTCAGGTGGTTCAAAGCAACATTTCACAGTACTGACAGGTCAACAGCGCACTGATGATGTGTTCAAATAAGAGCTGCTGTGTGGGAATGTGTTGCAGCATTTATCATTAAAGACCAACAGATTGCATTGCCAGGTACAGATCTTGCCTTGAGTTTACACAAGTTCTGCAAGTTGATCCGCTTTCATCTTTTTGGTCAGACGAACTAGTTTAATGTTGACCCTACAAGGTGCAGGAGAATCAGTTCATAAAGTACTGTTGAGTCTTTCTTGAGGAACAGCCACAAGATATTAACACCCTTCCAGGAACAAGAGTGTTTCTTGTAATGTGTGACCGCTCAAGAGAACACTTTATTTTTCCAAACATTTTCTCTTGGGATACATCAGGGGATCTGTGGGAGTAGGTAGAGAATGGCAGGTTCCCACCACTGTATCTGTGAACAGCAACAAAAGTCAGGTAGAGGTCTGACTTCTATCAGTGCTTATGAAAGGAGATACACAGAATCTGTGTAATAAACAAGTACACTCCCTCCCTTATTCCCTCAAATTCTTCAAACCCCTGAGCTGCAAAGCACAACTTGAAGCTGCTCCAAAAGCTCTCCATCACCCCTCCTCCTCTTTCTCATTATGTATCTATTCCTCAACAGCTGAGATATACTCTCCTTTTCTCCTCACATCGCTGGAACCTTATATAAAGGAGAGAAAAGGATGAAGGAAATAAGCAGGCTACTGAAATTCCTGGCATGTCATCCATGCCATGGCTTGCACCGCTATCCACACATCTACCATCGATCATCTTGTGCTGGACATGAATTACAAAACACAAAGCACCTGGATGCATCAGCCAGAGGGACCACCCAAGCCCCAAGATTTGTATATGGAACTGATCACTAAACACCCTCACATATTTGATGAATATACCTGTCTTGCTGGTGTAGGACAAGGCCCCCTCTTTTGACATAAAAATGTGAAAATGAGCTACCTTTTTTTCCCCTCTCCTCTGTCCTATTACACGATTCTCCAATGCAACTGTAGTAAATACCCCATTAGCATTCCACATTTGGCTGGAATCCTACTGCTAAAGGCTGCTATTGAGCTAGTCTCTGGAGAAAACATAGGTTTGTTAATCAACTGAAGGCAAAACAATTACTAGAATCCAATAATCATTGTTCGTGGCCAAACAGTAAATCCTTCGTGGCTGCTTGTGAGGACAGCAAGTAGTCGGGAAATGGGATGCTACTAATTAAAGAAATCTACTAGTATGCTATCGTTAGTTAATAGCTACGCTGCTACACCATTTAGCCCATCTGATTAGGCTGTTTGACATAGCCTGTGTAAAAGCCACTACAAAGTCCTTTTTCCTTTTTCTTACAGGGATGCTTACCCAATTACTACTTGACCAGTGATTCTCTGCGTGTTAGCTGTCACAACTTGTGTTGTAGTATGTGGTTATTACTGTACACTGGGCTGTATTAATGGAAGAAAACTAAAAGACAAATGCAGATAGGGTTCTACATGGGAATGACTGAATGTTAAAATATACTAATTAAATATGAATGCACATGTACCTATAGATAATCTAAAAATCATACAAACTTGGGGAAACTTGACTGGAAAAACTTGTTCTGTTTCAGCAAAAGCTTTTAAAAAAGGTCATAAGGGTTAGAGCCATTATGAAAAAAGGATATACCCTCTCAGGATGTGCCAGACATAATCTCTCAACCGTACAGATTGAAATTTCAATTCTAGTCGTCCTCTGTGGGATCAAAAATCCGGATTCGGATTCAGGCACTGGGTGGAGAGCCTAATAGGTTGCTGAGAATTGCACAAATAGAATCAGGTAAAATAAATCTGTCTGGATTTAGGAGAGCTGTGTGAGCTGCTAATTGCAGAATATACCGTTGACTAGGTGAACAGAGAGGAGTTCGGAATGTGTGCAGTACCTTGACATGTCCAATATCAGTGTGCTGTAAGGAATAATTATAGATCCAGCCCTCAGACTATGAAGGACTTCTGTCAATAAGATGAAATCAAATCTGGTCTAAATCAGCATTGTTTTCTGTGACATGAAACAGGACATAATTAAATGAAATTTTGTACTATTAAATTTTCCTTGACTTCGTCCTGCAAAACTTGACTCTGAATGCAAGACTACTGTAGATTTTCTTTTTGGTGTGAATACAGCACAAAAAGGGAGTGCGGCAGAAATAATGATCGACTGTAAAGGCAGTCGTGCTGGCATGTCTCCACTTAGCACAATGGCAACCATAACTCTGCCATGATCAATAGATATTCATGACTCGCTTTAAAAAGGTTCCATCCTCCACCCTCTTCCTATCCATCTATTTCTGTCTCATTTCCAGTCAACTCTTCTTCTCCTTCTCATCTATAATTCTACTTCTGATGCTTCCTTACCTCATCAAGATAATCTCTCCTTCTCTATCCCTTGTCCTTCCTCACCTAATTTTTCTTCCATCCCTTCTTGTTTTCCTTTAAACTCTTGTATCTCTTATTTCCTACCTTCCATCTTTTCTACTAACTTCACCCACTTTACTTTCATCCACACAATATCTTCAATGTACTTCTTTCACTTCCTGCTCGTCTTCCATCTCATTCTCGCCATTCATTTACCTTTACATTCAACTTCCTTCTTCCTCTATCATCTCTTGCACCTGTTTGTAACCCTCCATCTCCTTTCTTTTATTCATCTTGCCACTCTTTCTCCTCTCCTCCACACACTGTCAGTGCTTCTCTCCTTTTTTCCTGGCATCCCCCTCTTACTTCCGCAACTCCTTGCATCCCTTTCACCTGCCCTCGGTCTTTTCCTTTTCATACCTCTATTCCTCTCATATCTCTCTCCAACCAGTCCTCTCCTTCCATCTGCCATTTCTTCTTTCCCAAATGTGGTGTCTCACCTGCTCTCCTGCAATCTGCAGTTCACAGGTTTCCCAGGGCACATTGTGGCATCCCAACGGAAGCTTGCACAGCATTCTGCCATAAATAATTGAAGAGGCCCCACATGGCCAGGCACGCTCAGTCTAAATGGATTATTCTGGGAGAGATCAATGCCGGCCTGTGAGGGTTTTATTAGGGCCTGCAGATGAAATGTACAAGGCCACCGCCAATACTCTTCTCTCTCTGTCTTAATTCCGTCTCGCTGTCGTGTGACATTCTCTCTGTCTCCTTCTGCTTCTTCTTCTTCTGTTACCCTCAGCCATCCACCCACGCTGGGTGATGACCCCACCACCCCTCGAGAGAACCATGCATGGCGCCTTGCACTACTGTTCTGAATCAAACATAAATGACTAAGGCAGTATATGAATCATTCATTCTTTAAGATCCCTTTGACTATGATGCAGGCTGGTAGTAAGCAGGCGAGACAGTGTTTTGTTATTCCTGCTGTTGTCACAATGCATCAGCCTCACTGACCCCAACCATCACCAGACTGCACTCCACTCACCAGCTTGGCGGAAAAACATCCGGCGATACCCACTGGAGTTGTCATGGGCAAGAAAAGGGGGGAGGTGAAATGCTACAGTGACCTTCAAGAGTTACGACCCCTGGGAGCGGATAGCGGCTGTAATGGCGAATAGCCCTCTGCAAAATTGTCTCCCTAAGGAGATTTACATCTGTCTCATCCAGTGAGAGGCTTCCTAATTGTCTGCTTTCCGGAAAGCCTCCCGCCATGCTGGTTACAATCAACAGCTTGCTGGCTGTTTAGACCTTTTGGGTTCTAACAGAAAATAGAGAGAACAGTATGGCATGGTGTCCCTTTGTACTTTAACATTGGTGTACTTTGCTTTTGTATCCTGGAAAATCTCCTTCATGCTTTACCTACAACCTCATCATCGATCCAAAGTCTACATATTTTGCACTATCCGAGGAAAAGCTTTAGGCTACATTCAGATGCAAACAAGCATGTTGTAGGATACAGCGACAGTGTCACCAACCCATTTTTTTTTCAAGCCGTTCAGTGCCATCCTTGGTTTCCTTTAATCTTTGGGTATAAAACAACTCCTGTATAAGTAGAAAAAATGTTGAGTCACTTAACCATTCAAGTCTGGTTATTGTGACCCATATAGCTTTGACAAAAAATAACTGATCTTTTCTACTGGCGTTTTTATAAGTCTGATACATATCAAACGTGTTTGTAAGTCTGTGTTAAATGATCTGTATTAAACGAATACTGCATGCAGTCAAGAGTATCCACTTTAAAAACCTCTTGCACCCAGTTGCTGTAGTTTGCTTCAAAATGCAGTCAGTCGGAACTTGGTCAAATTTGAACACAGAAACATGACAGTCGGACTCACACTTTCTAGGAATTCTCTGACATCCATTGCAAGATGCTCTTTAAAACTACAGAACTTGCCTGAGAGTTACCAGCCTTTTAAGCTCTTCAAAAAGTAATCCACTGTCTTTATTTTATCCAAGAGTACACTGCAGACAACCAAGTTACTAATGGCTAAATAGAGATATTTAATGGTCTACAGTTGCCAAAATGTAAACAAATATAGGTTAGAATAATGGGTTATGTCCTCCAAAATATGACAGGAAATGTTGCTTCAAAAGTTAGAGTGCAATTAACCCTCAAATCAAAGTAAATTTAAGTGCTAATATTACCTAGTTGAAAAACTGTAGCTACTGTGACTCTAATGGTTGTGCCAGTTTTGGACTCGCCACCTCCTTTGGAAACTAGAACTCAAAAATACGGATATTCAGGCAAGTAGAATGAGCCTCCTGCAGTTTTTCAAAGAGATATTCTTTGGCCTGAGTCATTTCAAATACTTTTTTTTGAGCAACTGTCTGGAATCCCCAAATGTCCATCAACAGCTGGCTCTGATATACTGGGTTGAAATAACTTAAAATTATGGTTACCAAACATAACCAATTTATATTTCAAGAAATGCCTTTCAGTTAACCAAATCGTACTGCTATCAAGTGGAATTATGTTTTCCAATTGAGAATTGCATTTGTATTCTGGCTTTCACCTAGAAAATGCTTCATCTAAAAATAAAGTTTAAAAGAAAGCAAATATTGCACAGATTCTAGTTTGCCCCAATTTCCCTTCAACCAATATGTCCCCTCTGACTGTCCACTTTACAATACACCTGAACACATCCTTTGTTGGCACATTCTCAGGTGCTTTAAGCACACACATTACCACTGCAATTATCCTTGAGTAAAGAGCCTTTGAACACTTTACATGCTGCTCTAACCTGAACTAGGACTCCCAGTGATTATGTCTTCTTCTCACAAGTGAAATTGAACCATGACAAGGTTACATTTTTCCCTCCACGATACATGCTTTTGTGATTGCTGTGAAAACAACATAATCAAACCTTCCAAGCAGAAAATAAAGGGGTGCAACATACTTCCTGCTGCCACTTAAACCCTTGCACATTGTTTTCGACTGGGATTATGACTGGCAGACAACATTGCTTTATTAGACAGTCAGGGGAGGGCCCAGAGGCTTTTACCATTCTTCTTCTTCAAAAGCACTTCCTTCCCTTCCTGGAAATGGAGGAGAAATGTTGCATAATTCCAGGATCACCCATCTTCCTCCTTCCTGACATGTTGGCACGCACCAGGAAAATGTGTACATATCAAAGCCATTAAAGTGTCAAGCTTGGTGGGCTCAAACCAGGTCAGAATGTACATGGAGGACTTGTGAATAGTGCATTTTGCCCCCATTCTGACAGTCAAGACGTTCTCTAAAGAGCTTATATCTGAGCCATTTAAAATGACAAACCAGTATTCAAAAACGGCAAGGACAATTTCTTTCTTTGCTGTTAGGATATTCCAAAACTAATTTGCATATGGATTTGAGGACCATATGCTCCCTGACAAGATTTACTGTACAATATGGCGCAATTGGACATAAGGCTGAGGACAAAAAAAAAAAAATGCGCTGTCACATTATTCTTTCCCTCCTTTGCTTTTCCTTTATGACTAACTCGGTTTACATTACCTCTGGACTTCCAGCTACTGGTGTTTTGGTTCTAGATGTCAATCTTCCGCTGTTTTTTATTTACCCTGACCATTTACATGTATTGAAAACAAATTACTCTGCTGTATTTGCATGTGGCTCAAGGGGTGGAGGTGAGAGTGGTATGAGAGGGGGATACTCTGGAATTGACATTTTGCTACTTAGAATTTCAAATTCGGCCACAGGCAGGGGGGAGAATGAGAGGAGAAAAAAAACCACAGCCCACTGTTTATCTGGAGGTGACAACTAACAAGCGCTTTCCTGGTAATTAGACTGCCACACTGCACATGAGCAAAACTCTCCATAAAGTGTGCTTATGATTAAATATTTTCTGCTCTCTCTCTCTCTCTTTTCCACCTCCTCTTGCTTTGCTCTGTTTGTGTTCCTTTAAACAGCTCTGCCAGCCATCCGCATCCATTTCCATTTTGACTGCATTAATGACATGGCCAAACACTTAAGCTTGGAGGCCTGTAATGAGACTGCAGAATGTGACTTGCGGTTCATCTTGTAAATGGAATAAACGTATATGTTCGTGTGTGTGTGTGTGTGTGTGTGTGTAAGCAGGTGCACATCTGTCACTGTCTGCATATGTGTGGTGACCATTTTAACAGCGGTGGCCTCTTCTACGTGCCTGAAACTGTCTTGACAACTGAGCTGGTGACAGGTAAGGCACGATTAAAGTACATTTCTGCAGGAACAAACAAGGGACAGTTGAACATGCCATCAAATCTGCCATCTCATACATAGAAAGAGGCTAGTTGTTTAAAGTCGAGATAAAAAGTGCACACAGAAAAAAAAATAAACCCTTCACATCTCCACCACCAAGACCCACCTCACTAAAATGTGACCTCTGCCACTCAAAAACTCTAAAAAATCTCATGGGCTTCATAATGAGTGTTTTGTGATTTCAGTCTGTTGACGTTTCTTTGAGAGCCCGGTGTAAAAAAAAAAAAAAAAGGATTTTCACCTTGCACCTCAGCTACCTGGGCTAGCAAGATCCTTAACTTAAAGGATCAAGACCTCTTTGAAGAACCTTTTCATCAAAAAGGCAGCTTGAGCCCGACAGTAGTTCAGACTCAAGTTACCTTTTTGATGAATCACATGGTTGTTCTTCACGAAATCCTTTGTTTTATCTCGCAAAGAATAAAGTCCTCACTGAATCTCAAAAGAGCGCGACGGTACACCACTAGTGTGTGGTCCCTATGCATGTCCGACGTGGGTATTTGATTGCTCCGTGAACAAGCGCTGGCTTGCGGAGACGCTTCATAAAATGTCTCCAGATCATTAAGTACGAAGGAGGGGACTCCAGTAATGGCTGGCCTTCCACAGGCAGAGACAGCAGACAATGAATGACTATCTCCTGTCATAGTGATCATTGGGTGGGACCACATCTTAATAACAAGAGGAGGAACTGAAACATACAGATACATCTACGGTGGAGTGAGGATCAGAATTATAATTAAAGCTGAAATATTAACGTCTTACAAATCGTAGGCTAAAATCCCATGGGTGCTGTTGTGCATAAAAAAGATGTAACATCACAAAGGGAAGCCAGGAGTGAATGCAAATCTCTATGTGTGTGCGTCTCTTAGGCTGCATACACCAACTCATGCATTACATCATTTGTTTCATCACTGGGCTTCAGCTCCAGAAAATTTAATGTCTTCCTTGCAGGAGGCCAAACTTTCTATTGCTATTGAGAAAAAAAAATGTGCATGAAATATGGAAAAGGCAAAATTCAAGAAGCATGTGATTGGTTGCCAGAATAAATCTGTGGTGGCATAAGTCCGGATATAATTTAGAGCAGATTGTGGGGTAGTTCCACAGAGGTTTGGTGCAGGCAAAGGGTGTGTGCTCCCTCTCATACAATCCACTGGTGGATGGTACCTGCCTGACTCTGATGTTCCTGGGCTGTGCATGGGAGGAAGAAGAGGAGGAGGAAAGAGGAGGAAGAGGGGAGGGAGTCACTCCAAATTTCTCATGTGACAGAGCATAACAGGGAATTGTAATACACAGCAACATCATAAATTTGATTACATTACATAGCACTGCAAGCCTGTAAGCCATTTCCAGGCACCATAAAAAAGCTATAACTAAGTTACCACGGGTACAGAGAAAAATGAATAAAGCCATTTTCTTTTAACAACCCGGGCGCGGGCGAGATATTGTTCTCTCCTCTGGCTTTTATGAGCTATTGCAGACCCGCGATGCGCTCATTGCGATCGAAACGGGAGACGGAGCAAGATGGAAAATGCACAAGTTCGTGAGAATAATGGACCGGATTGTTTTGCGGCAAATATATCAGCGCGCATCTCAAACCAGTCACATCCTCATGACATATCAGAAGTGTTCTGTAATCCCCCAAGATAATGATGCAGAATGATGTGGAATGTAAAAAAAAGAAGGGTTTGCATTGGTTTTCTAGAAATAATGAGAAATAAAACTTTATCATCATGTTATTCCACTCATATAGTCTATGGAGGTGATTTAACTTGGAGGCAGGTGTGCGTAATTTTGGGAAAACATCACAAAACAAATGCTCTAAATGGAATTATTATTTTGAGGACATTTAAAAATGTCAGGAGCTTGAAGCTGAGAGCTTCTTAAGTTAGTTTTCTTCGTTTTTCACTGGGTTTAAAACCACATTAAATAGCCCTGCACCACACATTTCCACGGGGACAACAGGATCAGCATCTATACGGGAGCGAATTTCATCCATATCGGAGCTTCCAGTATCCAACAAGGGCATCACTGGCACTTGGCACAAAAAAAGTCGGTGTCATTGCTATACTGACTCCACCTCGGTGGGGCTGTGGAAAAGCTCGAGTGGCGCACCTCGAAATAAGCCAACTCCTCTCCTACACGCCATCGATAACGTGATGCGCAAATGCAAACACAATCCAGGGGTGTAGACCAACACTACTCTCCAAAAGTCCGACACGTATACGTTGGGCTTTAACATCACATTCAGCAGAGAGAAAGAGAGAGGGATAGTAAGGGGGTGAGAATAAGAGAGAGGGAGCAGAAATATCGAAAATGGCATTTACGATCGATGCCTTTGCCTGCGAGAGAAGCTGGATGTGCCACAGTCTGCGGACACGCTCCTATCAGTAATGCAAAGCATCTCACGATTGACTTGGTCAATGAAACACCCCCCTGTGGAGATGCACTTGCTGGATGGAGAACAACCCCACCTCCCCCCCTGCACGCGCACACACACACGCACACCCACCCACACACACACGCACCACACACACACACACGCCCCGAAAAAAGATGATTCAGAAATATGCATTTATGTTCCAAAGCTATTTATCGTTTGCAAGGAGTGAAAAAGAAGAGACTCCTCATGCGTCTCTGTGCTACAGAACCTCCCAGGTTTCTTCAATTCGGGAGATTAAAATTTGTAATTAACTCTCAGTGGGAGAATTGAAAACGGAAGACCGTCGTTCAGAATGATGGATCTCTTTTCGTATTCCGGCAGCAGATCCGCTCCGCCACCAGCAAGCAGCACCAACAGCAGCTTTGCCGTGGCACAGTCGGATCTCCCGCTGAGTCCGGGACTGCCGAGCATCTCGCTCCATTTGTGGCAGATTTAAAGGAGGCTTCTTTGCAGCATTCTGAAATGATGCTCCTGTTCTGGCACTTGCCTCCCGCTCTGTGTCCGAATAGCGCACGGCTCCGGCGCTCCGAAACCAAATGTCCACATGCCGAATTTTTCTTTAAGCTTTTACCACAAAGACAAAAACCGCGATTCGCATCCCCAGCTCTTGTTGAAGGGGGGGAAAGTAGGGAAAAAAAGGAGCCAGAGAAGTCTGCCTTACCTTCTTGTCAGCGTCTGAGTTCCAGCTTCTTTCCTCTCAGCTTATGAACCCCTCACATCTTCATGTTTAAAACAAGCAATAATCCCCGGGTTTGTGTTAAATGTGTGCGTTCCCTGCGGCAGGTCCAGTGAGGAGCGGTACGCGAGTTCCTTTTTTTTTGCCGGGTTCAGTAATGTTTGTTTTAAAAAATCCACCCCAAGAGCGCAGGTTGCTCAGGACGCGCTGGTTGGGTACGGCAGGAGGAGTCGCTCCCTCAGCAGCAGCCGCCGTGCGCACTTGGAGAAACCAGAGCTCTGTCCGTGCGGAGAAGCTGAGGGAATGATGTCATGCGTCCGGCCCTCCCTCTCCAGTCACCCCTCAACTCACGGCTCTCTCCATCTTCCCATCTTCTCTCCCCACTCCTGGCATCGTCCCCCTTTCTTTGTGAAAAGCAGCTTTAATATTTTTATAATAATAATAATAATAATAATAATAATAAAAAAAAAAAAAAATGTTGTTTGGACAATGGAATTTACGCATGCACGAAAGTGGGACTTGGATAAAAAAAAAGCACTAAAAAGATCCCACAAATGATAAATTCGATGATTTAGTGGCACTGAATTGATTTGGGGAGATTTTAGTGTAACTCAGTAGAATCTTATTGCATGTTTCTGTGATTTAAATATCATTAAAACAAGATGCATTGTCACAACAATCTGATGTTTCTTTATGGAGCAGTGGAGACCTTTACCTTTGTTTGAATGTGGTTTTCGGCTGGAATCCAACTTGTTTTGGATGATATTTTTTTCCAGTGCTCCTCTTGACATGATGAAGTCATGCTGTTTTCCCCCGCCTCGCTGAAGGTATCGTCCAGTCACATCGTCAGCCTGCTTTTACCCGGGATAAGAGAGAAGGTAAGGTAGCATGAAATGGACCAATGCGCACAGCGCACTGTGTGGATGCAGCCTCCCCCTCCCCGGTGCAGTCAGCTCATCTTAAAGATAAAGCATCATATCTTCACATCAGAATTAAAGGTAAAGTTTTTGCAAATATCACAAGCTGCACCAAAACTAAGAACGGTGCTTTAATAACTTATTGGGTTTTATTTTAGGTGGCTTTTTTGGGGGGTAAAAATTAATTTGTTCCAGTGCAGAAAATATTTAAAGCATATTCATAATAAGCTCTTTTTGTTTTAACATTAATACTACTGCTAAAGCTGGTAAAATTGTTAAAAATGAGACATATCCTTGCAACAACCTCATTTCCCAAGGAATGTAAGAAACAGCTGCACACACAAATCTTTATGATAAACTGATAATCAGTAATTGAAAATGTGTATTATGGTAGAATTGATGTGTCACTAAATAACTGGCATGTTTCAATTGTTTTCACATGCATTTATATTCATCACAATATGTGGACAAGCTATAAAGTATTTTCTGCATCCTGACTTTTACTGCTGGCTGCTTGCTGGAAAAAAAGAAAGAAAAGACTGTGAGGGTGTTTAATCAATCAACTTCAGCAGCAGGTTTTAATTAATCAAATCTTTAAAGTGGCAGGGCTGCTTTCCTCAGTTCTGTACAGTGGTGCACAGACGCTTTTACAGGGACAAGCTGAAATGTATCGCCTACTGGAGTGCAGCCATTCATGTTTCCCCCTATGCATGAGGTTGCTCCTTGAGGAAGGCACTTTGCCTCAAGTGGCAAAAAACTGGCTGCTGACGGACACCGGAAAACACAGGTTTTGTGTTTGGTACATCACTGGTATCAGACCTTTCCTTTTTTCATGCAAACTTCTGTGTCAAGACATTCAGAAATATACTGTCTGTATATTAAGCATTTATGGTGACAGATTAAAAAAAAAAAAAAAAACAGCATCATTTTCTTACTATGGTAGATAGACATACAAAAAATTGAACTCTCTTATATGTTCTGAAATTCATTCTTCATGAGTGCACCGTGTCATATTTCTCCTGTTTACTCCGAGAAACACAATTTGGAATTGACCATCTTAATGTACATGTTTGTTATCAGATGTTAATACAAATCACATATTATCAGTCCCTCAACTTGGTGAATGCATTTTATCCACAGCCATTTGCTCATTTTTTCTGTCTTTTCAAAACATTTAAAGAACAAAGAAAGTGTTCAGAGTGATTGATTGCCTATGTAAAGCATAAGACTTGGCGTATTAAACTCGTGAGGAAAAATTGTGAAAGTGATGAAAAATCTGATTGGTTTGTGATGCATGGATTAAAACGCACACACACAGACACACACGCATGCACACACACGCACACACAGACACACACACACACATAGGTATTTGGCCTTTTAAAGATGGCAGACCTCAACTGATTTCTGCTGCATGGATTGGTGGAACAAAGAGACAAAGATACATAAAATAATATCTGGAAAGGACCCCACAAGAGCCAACTGTTTCATCATCTGTAGCCCTCAGGGGGCTCAGACTCCCAACCTTGGAAGTGTTGAAGCCTCCCTCTACCCACTAAGCTCGACAGGACCATGTGTGACCTTTAAGCCAACCTGAGCATTTGGGTTCCTCGAGCTGATAATTTGATTGTCCTTTGCCTGTCTTTGCCTCTACTTCAGATAATTGGACATTCCTTTGATAATGTGTGCTTGCGTCAGAAAGGGGCCACCAGACAATGTGAGCCACAAGCCAGCAGGGTAAGCAGAAGAATTAGGATATTTTAAGCACTGTTCCCTCTAAGCTGCACGCGTGCACAATTGCGCACTGCTAACACGGTCTCCGCGCACAGAAAATCTGCGCTGCGCACAAAAAAAAAAAAAATCCAACCTAAATTGTAAATAAAATAAACACGTAACAATTCATTCTGTGCTATTTTTCAGTGTGAGTCAGTGAGTGACCGGTGACTGGCTGCTGCAGCCAATGATGCGATTCACATATGTATTTACCATAGACTGTATATAATGGTATTTACGCAGCTAATCAATGTCAGGCGTCCTTATGTGCAGCCACTGCTGTTCTCATAGATATGAATGAGTAGATAGGACACGCCCCTTTGAGCTGCGTGCTACAGCGAGGCTAAGCTAGTGGGGGCAAAGTTTCAGTGCATTCCGTTGATGTAGACGGCGTGAAAACGGAAACAAGTATGCCGTCTCACTGTGCTGCATACAATTACACACTACGTCGTACGATTGAGACAAGGAAACTTGGAATGACTTTTCATAGGTAAGAATAGTTTTTGGCTCTTTTTTCATTATGAAATCTTGTTGAGAGCTTCCAGTCTATGAGAGCTAACTAGTTAGCCACTAGCAAAACACTAAGGCGAGCTAGCAGCTTGACAACCAAATACCAGACGATTAATAGTAGCTGTAGTATAGTTGTACAAGCAGTAGTAGTAATACTAAAAGTACAAGCAGCAGTAGTAGTATAAACAGCTGTTAGAGTCATAGAAGTAGTATCAGCATTTGTAATAGTATTACAAGTTGTAGTAGCAGTGCCAGTATCAGCAGCAGTAGTGTACTATCACTACTACTAGTAGTAGTCACATTGCTATTACTACCACCAATATTACCAATAGTAGTTATAAAGCCTAACTCATGTATATCCAGATTACCATCTATGTTCTTCCTCCAAACCCCATTTTATGATTGGGATTACAGACAGTTCTTTAGGACTGCTCTCAAATAATTCAAATGTTACTAAACAAGGTTATACTTATCAAATTAAATAGCTCTGGTCTCCAGTATATTGGCGAATTCGGTTCTTTGTACTTAATTTATTAGCATGATTTCTTTTTAATATGTTGTGTACAGACTTAATTACTTCTCTGTCTACTTTTCTTACTCCATGTAGGTTTCCCAGAGACTAGGGGTTGAGGAGGAATTGGAAGTTTGTCGGCTTAGACCTGGTGTCATTCCATCAGTGTTTAACTTCCCGGCTCATCTTGGAAGAGTACGTGCCAGAAAGACCACGACCAAGCAGCCTTGAGATCTTAGGCAGCGTCTCCCTGAGGTGGGTGTTGATGGTGTTCACAGTCAGGTCTGTAGTAATCACGTCAAAAAACAAAACAGAAAAAAATCTAGATTATAAGTCAACATGTAACAAAAGCACTCTGTGTATAACGCCATAGTCTAGGATGTAGTTCAGAAAATGACAAAGTATAGTATGCTTTACTCAAGAATAACATAGTATGGCCTGTAGTTCATAGTACAGCATGTTGGCAAGAAAAAAAAAAAAAAACATAGATTATTATGTGGTTCAAAAAGCGCAAAATGATAGGATGCTGCCTAAAATTGTCATGTATGATATGTGGTTCAAAAAATGTCATAGTGCAGTATATTGTCAAAATAGCATGTAATTCAAGAAAACATGAGTATAATATGTTGTCTAAAAAATGCCATAGAATAATAATTTCATTGCACAAGTAAAAGTGTAGTAACTTATAAAACTGTTCGAATTCTTATATGTTGCTAAAAAAAACCAAAAAAGTCACAGTAATATGTCAGTTAAAAAAGCCTATAGTATAGCGTGTCGCCCAACAAACATCATAGTATAGCATGTCAAAAACGTCACAGTATAGCCTTTAGTCCACAGCTGTCAGTAGGTGAGGAGCAACACAAAAACAGTCCAAACGCTGGTTTCCAGAGGGTTAGATGAGAATTTATTTGAAAGAGTATGTTTACAACAACACAACATGTGAGGGGGTTAAAAACAAATGGGTGTTAGTAAAATAAAAATAAATCAACAGAACTAAAAGTGAACTTCAGACTTCCGGTTATGGCGACCACCTGAGGAGACGTGCAGCACACCGCTCTGTCAAAACGTCTAACATTACTACAGAAAACCTCCCAATTTATCGCAAAACGAATGCCTGAGAGACTGGCGTAATGCCAAGGGTCAAAGAAACGGGTAAAGTATCCACTCAGCCGAAGTTAACTGACCTTAAATCAAGTGAGCTAGCTCTGAAAACTAAAGCTAACGAAACAGCTAAAGCTAACGCGGACATGGCCGAGGGGGCGAGCAGCGGAGACGGGGAAGGTGGAGGTGTGAAGGCGGATGCAATCCTGGCTGCTATAAAATCCATGAAAACTGAGTTTCTATCAAGATTTGATGGAGTTATGACGGCGATTGAAAGTATGAGGAACGGACTGACTGAATGCACCGAGGGCATGGCGCAGGCTGAGCAGAGAATATCGGATTGTGAGGACCAGACGGCTGGACTCCATACGCAGCTACGCACGCTGGAGACAAAGTGTAAAGACATGGAGGACAAGCTGATGGACCTAGAAGACCGGTCTCGTCGGAACAATTTGAGGTTAGTGGGCCTTCCTGAGGGAGCAGAAGGACCTGACCCAGTCGGCTTTTTGGAGAAGTGGATACCCGAGGTGCTGGATGCGGCGCTACAGTCTTCTGTGGTGTTGGAGAGGGTGCACCGGGTCGGACCGGTGAGAGATGCTGGAGCACCGCCGAGAGCTCTGATAATGAGGTTTCTCAACTACCAGAATAAACAGGCGGTGATGAATGCTGTGATGAAGACTGTACGGGCCAAAAAGGATATCAGCTACAAGGACCAGCGGGTTCGGTTCTACCCGGACCTGGCTGCGGGCCTACACCGGCTGAGGAAGCAGTTCGACCCGGTGCGTCAGGAGCTGCGCAACTTGGGAAAACGGCACGGAGTGATCCAAATGGTTAAGTAATTTCTACAATAAATATGTTCTATAAATCCCTTTAAGGAATACACACTCAGTAATTAATATGGGAGACAAAATATTTAATCTGTAAGGGGCACAATGCTAGATAATTATAACAAATGTCAGGGGAGAAATAATTTATCAAACATATAGGAGTGGTGGCGGGTGGGTCAGTATAGTAGGAAGAAGAGGGTGGACAGTCTGGTCCTCACTAGTTGTGGAACAGACATTAGTGATAACGGAAGACAGGAAGGGGTTAGGGGGATACTGCATTGGCGGGAAGGGTTTTTTGTTTTGTTTGTGTGTTTACAGTGTTGGATGAGAGTTCAAACATCCATGTTTGTTTTGCTTCTCTATAAATTATGTTCAGTGTTGCAAGAAAAACTGGTTTTACTGACGCCTAATGACACAGGGAGTGAAGGTTAATTTTGTTTCGTGGAACTGCAGAGGTCTTCAAAAATTTAAAAAAGTCAAGCAGGTTATGACTAAAATAAAAGATCTTGGTTCTAAAATTGTATTTTTGCAAGAAACCCATCTGTTGAGAGAAGATGAGGCCAGGGTCAGGAGGCGATGGCAGGGGAGTGTGTTTACGGCTCCTTTTTCATCCCGAGCCAGAGGAGTCATGATCCTCATTCATAAATCCATCCCATTTCAAGTGAAAAATGTAGTAAAAGATAAAATGGGAAGATATTTGATCATTCAAGGCTCCTTATTGTCAGAGAATCTGAATCTGGTAAATATCTATGGCCCCAATGTGGACACTCCTGGTTTTTATGCAGATTTGTTTCTTAGTATCTCTACATTAGCTGGACAACATATAATAGCGGGTGATTTCAACTGTACATTAAACCCCAGTATTGATAGATCCACAGGATTGGATCAGTCTCACAGTGGGTGCAGAACACATATTAACCGCTTTACTCAAGATTTAACACTTTTGGATATTTGGCGAGAACGAAACCCCCAGGTTAAATCCTTCTCCTGCTATTCAAGCACATATCAAACGTATTCCCGAATCGATTACTTTCTAATTTCCTCAGAGTTACGGTCAAAAATTGTCAACTGTTTCTATGATAATATTGTAATCTCAGACCATGCACCTTGCTGTTTAATATACCAAGATACAAAACTAACAAAAGACCCTCCTCGGTGGCATTTTCAACATAAATGGTTACAAGATGAGGAATTTATAAAATATATAGGGATACAGATTGATGAATTCTTTCAATATAATACAACGCAAACGTCAGCATGCATAAGGTGGGAAGCATTCAAAGCATTCTTAAGAGGACAAATTATTAGCTACATAGGCTCAAAATCAAAAAAGACGAGAGGAAAGATTAGACCTAGAGCATAAAATAAAGATTCTCCAAGACAAGGTATATAAGGAAAATAACCCACAACATAATAAAGAGTTACTTTTATTAAGAGCCGAATATGATAAAACATCTGCATCCAGGGCTGCATCCAGTCTCCTGAGACTCAAACAATCCTTTTACGAACATGGTGATAAAGCCGGAAAATTATTAGCTTGGCAAATAAAGCAATTAGAAACTAAAACATCGATCACAATTATCATATCTGAAAATATCTCAATCACAGATCCCTCAGAAATCAACAGCGCCTTTAGAAGTTATTTTGAAAACTTATACGATTCAAAAAATTAAATCAATTTGCAAAATCTAAATAAATTCCTTGATGAAACACCTATACCAGTAACCCCGAAAGAACTTAAAGAAGAATTAGAATTAGAAATTAATAAAGAGGAAATTGGACAAGCCATTGATGCTGTGAAATCAGGGAAAACAGCAGGACCAGATGGTATTCCAATTGATCTATATAAAAAATTCAAGGGTAAATTACAAACTCCACTTTTGGAAATGTTTTTGGAATCATTTCAGACTGATAGCCTCCCACCAGAAATGAATAGTGCAATAATTATTTTGTTACCAAAACCAGGGAAACCAACAAATAAATGTGAAAACCTGAGACCCATAAGCCTACTAAACTCTGACCTTAAAATAATATGTAAAATTTTAGCAAGAAGACTACAAAAAGTGCTGCCTTTAATTATCGACAGGGATCAAAAAGGGTTTGTAATGGGAAGACAGGGCTTTCACAATGTAAGAAGGGTTTTAAATATTATCCATGTAAATAAAGGAAAACAGGATGCGGTGCTCCCGTCTGTAGACGCTGAAAAGGCTTTTGATAGGGTCGAGTGGCCATATCTGTTTAATGTTCTGGAGAGATTTGGCTGCAGTAACAACTTTATAAAATGGGTCCGACTACTGTATAAAAACCCCACAGCAGAAATTTTAACAAACAGGAACATTTCTAAACCAATCAAAATCAGCAAAGGCTGCAGACAGGGGTGTCCGCTATCACCGCTGCTGTTTACATTAGCCATGGAGCCGTTTGCAGCTGCTGTACGCTCACACCAGACATTCAGTGGATTAACCGTCGGTTCAACAGAACATAGAATAAGTCTATTTGCAGATGATGTAATTTTACTGATGTCAAGTTTAAAGAAAACAATCCCAGTTTTGTTAAAATGAATTAAAATATTTGGTGATGTCTCTGGGTACAAGGTAAATAACTCCAAATCCTCTATACTGCTCTTAAACTCGAATGAAAGAGCAAATCCAATCCCTGAGGTTGTCCAGTTTAATGTAGTGGAAAATTTTAAATATTTGGGAGTACAGATTTTGCCAAATTATAGATCAGGTGGTTGATGCCAATTATGAACCCCTGATGATAGAAACCAGTGAATCGCTTGAAAGGTGGATGACATCACCAACATCTATGATTGGGAGAATAAATATATTAAAAATGAGCATACTTCCGAAATTCCTGTATTTATTTCAAAATATTCCTCTGCTGCCGCCTCAGGACTTGTTTCCAAAAATCAAGAAATTATGGATTAGATTTATATGGAACAACAGGAGGGCGAGACTCCGACTGTCTTTACTGTACCTGCCGTACGACCGCGGGGGCTTGAAATGTCCAAACGTGATGTTATATTACTGGGCTGCACAGCTGAGGTCTATCATGTTTTATTTTTCCACAAACGCATCTCCTCATTGGATTGAAATGGAAAATTATGGTGTGCAACTGCCTCTTCCCCTATATTTTCATTCAGATTCAGCAAAAAGATTACGCAAACAAACCAAAAATCCCATTTTAAAACACATGATAAAGGTCTGGTATGATGTTAAAAAAAATTTAAAAGAAACACAAATGCTGTCTCAGTTTAGTCCCATCTGGGGGAATCAGCTCTTTCCTCCTGGAAGAGCCAACGCAGGATTTAAGCAATGGAGCTCTAAGGGACTTAAAACTATTGAAGACCTTTACCTGCCGAACTCAGATATTCTGATGACCTTTGAGCAGCTTATCTCCAGCTACAATCTTAGCAAAAATCACTTTTTTAAATACCTCCAGATTAGAAACTTTATTAAAACTAGTCAAAACAATGAACATAGGAAACCTAAACAATCTTCATTAGAAAAAATGATGCTAAAAAACAGCCAGAGAAAAGGTCTCATCTCAGAAATTTACAATCTACTGACATCTTCGTCATCAGAAAACTCGCATCACAAACGCAAGGCCTGGTCAGAAAACTTACAATTGGAGATTTCAGAGGAAGACTGGAGTTTGGCCTGTGCTGAAGCACACACCAAATCTATAAACACACGCAATAAGTTAATTCATTACAAATGGTTAATGAGGACTTACATCACTCCAGTTGAATTAAATAAATATGACAAAAACATTCCAGACATCTGCACAAAATGCATAGATGTGAAGGGAACTTTTTTCACTGTATCTGGCAATGTAGGAAAATAAGCCCATTTTGGGAGGAGGTGAGGAAAACAACAGAAAAAATTATTTCAAAACAAATTTCAACAAATCCAAATTTTTTCCTCCTGGGACTGTATCCAAAAAATTCCAAATATAAAAAACATGAAAGAGCTTTTATAGACCTCAGCTTGCTTACTGCTAAGAAGTGTATTGCATTACTTTGGAAATCAATGAGTAGACCAAGTATCAGCCAGTGGTTGAGACAGATGCTGTCAAATCTCCCTGTAGAAAAAATAACTTGCATTTTGAAAGACAAGCAGCAGGTCTTTGAAAACATATGGGGACCCTTTGTGAAGTACGTCAAAGATCAAGATTTAGCAGACCCTCAGATTGATGAGTGATTGATGGACCATGCAGCTTCTGCACCTGCATTTTTATTTTTGTGTATATTCTCATAGGAATGCATGTGCACTTATGTACTAATATAAGGGCACTTAAGTACTGATTTAGTTGTCTTATCTTTGAAATAACAGACTGTAACTGGACTAGCACTAAAGTTTATAGAGGAGAGAAGCAGTTTGTTTATTTGTTTGCTGTTACTTTTTGTTTGTTTTTTGTGTTGTTTTTTTTAAAAGCAGCAAAACAGTTTGTATTCAAGTTTCTATACAATGTAAAGATGTTTCCATTGCTGGGAAAAACAAAATAAAAATATTGTGGAAAAGAAAAAAAAAAGTGAACTTCATGTTGACATTGATGGGCATTCCAACCAGGAACAAAGTAAAAGATAATCAATACGAAAAAAAAAACTCTTCCTGTTCACCTCTTCAAGCCCAAAAACACACCACAGTAGTATCCTAAACTAAAACTACCAATGGGTTCCCTGTTTTCCTTTGTGAACAATTCAAAGGTCCCTCTCTATCTCCCCACACATCCACCAACCACTGGAACACATCTCCAAAGTTCTGCCGGGCCAGCTCAGCTTCCCCTCAGAAGAAGTGCCGCCACCTGCCAGACGAAGGAGCCTTTTGAGAGGCAGCCGGCATCGTGATTGGACTGTACTTTGGTCTGTTCCAATCCAGCTTCAGCTCCAGAGACGGCAGGTGGGACGAGTCAACGGAGGCCGGGTGGACGAAGGCATGCAGCTGAGTACAATCCAGAAAACAACAGAGGAGGAGTGCAGCAGCTCAGGGCCAGAACAACCAGTGGCATGGTATGTTTCTTAGAAAACATCATAGTATAGCCTTTGGTATGAAAAAACACCATCATATACATCGTAGATTGTACAAATAACAAGTCAAAGCAAAGAGACATACATTGTAGAATTGTAGTAATTGTGGGTTGACTGATTTACTGATTATCAGTATTTTATTTTTTACTGATTTACTGTAATAAATAAATTTTAAAATGGCGCTACTTTGGCTCTGAACCTTAATCTACCTGTGGTCGCTCTGTCTTCTGGAGTGATTTGATTGGTTATACGTCACAAATAAAACTCCTTTAACTTAACATCTGTAATCAAAACAAAAACATATTAAAGTTTTCTGTTAGAGTTTGTGTTCTTCTAAGTTTAACTCCAAGATTTTCAATACTTTCATTTACTGCAAATGGATGTCTACTCCAAATATCTCACTAATAATCATTATCAGCCTTAAAAACCCACAAAACACCCCTCTATACTCGACCACACTTAGTACAGTCCGGTTCCCCCTTCTATAAATCTGCTTGAAATCATCCCCTTCCTGTTTGTCAAAGTGGCCTTCTACCTGGACAGGTTTTGTTGGAGCTCATGCAACAAACATTTTGGGTAACTGCACTTTAATATGGATGGATGACACTGAATCAGAGTCTGTTTTAATGAGACTGAGTTAAGATGTGTAGCTCTGTCATTAAATAGGAAATTATTTCTCAGAATTCACAGAGAAAAGTCTGAAATGTTTGCTAGGTTAGCGTCCCACATGTTCTTTGGCTCAGCTAAAGCTAACTCTCTCCAACTTCTGGATCTCTTGAGTTGCTTGTTGTTAAAATATCTTGCTAGAGGTGCTGAAGCTCAGAAAGTCTGAGATGTTTGTTCAGAATAAGCTCATTCTCAAGTCTTCTCTGAACAGTCCTCTTTTGTTTGAACTTTCCCTAAACTTAGGAGTTAATGACAGAGTAGCACATCCAGACTCAGTCTCATTTATGTAGAGATTAAACTTCAGCGTCATTCATTGATGTTAAAGTGCAGTTTTTCAAATGTTTGTTGCACATGCTCCCGACCAAACCAGTCCAGGTGGAAGACAATGTGAAGAGAAAGCTTCAGAAGATGAATATCACACATTTACATTGGAAATAAATGTCCTTTAATTAGACATTGTCATGCAAAAGTTGGATTTCCCTTTAATGATGTTCAAATCTTTGTTGAATGTTTTGTTGATGTTGATTTCTAAATGTTTTCTGACACTCGGCCCCAAAGATGAAAACCTTTTACTGCTCACAAGCTGCAACAATTCACACATTATCAACTGTCTTTCTGACTAAACTAAGATAAAAAGTGAAAAACTGCCTGATTCCTGCATCATGAATGTAAATCTGTTTAGTTTTTATGACAGCAAATTGAATATATTTGGGTTTGACATTTTATAAACCAAAACAAGAAATGAATTAGTGGAGAAAACAATCAACAGATTAATGGACAAAGAAAATGTGTTTTCCAACATATATGGCTGAATTACTCCAACATTACAAGAAGCATACAGTTTTAATTCAATTTTATTTATATAACACCAGTTACAGGTCAAATTGTCTCAAGACGCTTTATTTTTATATTTTTTGTCATATTTAAAATATGACAAAGTAAGAAATTTAAACATCTTGACATCAAATTTATTGTTTGGTTTTTAAGAGACTAATGGACAATTAAAATAAGTTTCTCCACTAAAACTAATAAACATGAGGTCAAATAGAAGGAAGAGTTTTAAATACTGCAGTCCCACGACGACAAGAATAAAGTTTGTCAAGAAAAAGTAAATCTGCTGGTGGATTCCATTAAAGTCCTAATAATTGATAATAAAGTGTGATACTAAAGGTTCGTGGTGCTAAAAATCTCAAAAATATGAAGTTGAACATGTGGATGGAGGTTGATAAAAGTTGACCAACTCCATGGATTTTCTGGATGGTGGTTAAAGACCTGCTCTTCTAGTGGTCTTCCTTCCAGTGGCTGTAAAAAGTCAGTCCATCCTGGCTGACTTCAACACCTCTTCATGACAAGTTGTTGTGCCTCGGACCCGTTGGAAACTCCAGAAACTGGGGAAAACCCGTGGAGACTCGAAGAACTCGTGGCGACTCGAAGAACTCGTGGGGCGGGGGAAGGTGTGGTGGGTGGTGGGGAGAGGTGGGGGAGTAGAGGGGGGAGGCCGCCACCCACCTCCCCGTCCACGCTCCGCCCTGACTCCACCCAGACTCCACCTCAGCTCCACCCACGTGGTCACTTGAGGAACTACGATGCCAAAGGGACGACGAAATTATTTCTTTTCATCTGATCTGTAGCTCAGTGAGTTAAGGATTTGCCTATGGAGCTGCAGGTCGCTGGTTCAAGACCAGACGCTTCTTAAATTTTCTCAAAATCCTGACAAAGACAAACAAAGAAAAATGCCGGTGGTGGGTCTTGAACCTGTGACCTTCCGATTGGTAGTCACTCTTCTTATCCCCTGAGCTATTCGCTCAGATACTAATTCTTCTTTTTTTTGCACATTTATCATCTATTTTTTGTCGTTTTCGAGTTTTTTTTTTTAACTCGAGTCTCGACTCGACCGTTTTTCTCAGGAGGTTGGACTTCAGCCTTTGTGCTGGAGGGTTGAACCTTCAGTTTCAAGACTTTCCAAGCCTCCAGACCTCCCGAGTCCTCAGGACCTGAGCTTTCACACAGTCTGAGGGCTGAAATTTTCTAAGTCCCACAGTAGTTCTCTGTTGGATTGAACTCTCACACAGTCCAAGGACTGATATCTTCCAAGTTCCTCAGTAGTTCTCTGTTAGTTTGAACCTTCAGACAGTCTGAGGACTGAAATGCAAAAAGTTCTTGAGTAGTTCTCTGTTAGTTTGAACCTTCAGACAGTCTGAGGACTGAAAACCTAAAGGTTCTTGAGTACTTCTCTGTTAGTTCTAACCTTCAGACAGTCTGTGGACTGAAGTTTTAAAAGATTCTCAGTACTTCTCTGTTAGTTTGAACTTTCTGGTTAACAGAAGCCTTAAAACTTGTGACCATGAGTCTTGATTTCACATTTAGACCATCCATCTGAGTTCTTCTCAGACTTTCACCTGTGGGTTTTTAGAAATCCTCAACAAACTTTGATTCTCTTCACTGAACAGTAAAGTTTGTGGAGATCAGAAGGTAACATTAGTTTGATCCATGCCTTCAACTACTAGTAGACTTTATCTGGAAAGGAGTTTTCTGAAATGAGTTCTTAGTAAATCCATCCACAATCAAACCAAGAACATAGAAAGAGGAAATGTTTGAAGAAACAACTTGATGTTTTCATTTCAGACTAGAAAACACTGTAAGACATTGATCTGTTTTTGCTCTTTTTGATCATTTTATTGTCTCTTCTGTTTAATTTGATCTTCTAAAGTCTAACTGGTGTCTTTTCAAATGTTTTGTCTTTAGTTTGATTCTTCTTAAATGTTTAGTTTTGCTCTTTTCTCACCTTTTATTCTTTTCTAATGTCTGATTTGATTTCCAAATGTTTTGTCTTTTTAATGTTTGTGTTTTCAAATGTTTTATCAGCTTGTTTGAGTTTTTTTCCTTTCCCAATATTTAATGTTTCAATTAAATCTTAAGGTTTTTCTTTTTAAATGTTTTACCACCTTTTAATGTTTAATTCTAATTCAATATTTTGTCTGTTTAATAGAGTTAAACATTAAATACAATTACATTATATTAAACAGACAAAATATTGAATTAGATAATTCAACAAGATACAATACATGTCATTATGAAATTAAACAAAATTTTTAAGATACAAATATTAAAAATTACAGATAAAATATTTTCCATCATTAAACATTTAAAAAATACAATTAAACAAGAAGAATGTTAAACATTTTAAAAAATGCAAAACATTTAATTCGATGATTAAACCTTTAAAAAGACAAAACATTTAATTAAAAAATTTAATATTTAATTAGAAAAGTACATCTTAAATTTCTTAAATCTTTTTAATAACAAAACTTTTTAAAAGTTTTATTGTATTAAATTTTTTTCCTTTGATTTAATTGCTTTTTGTTATGTAGTTTATTTCTTTAATCTTCTTTTTCTGTCAAGATTTTAACCCCAACCTTAAAAATGAAATAAACCCTTAAATCACAATGGAAATACTTCTGTTGTCACAATCATGAGTTAGTCAATTATTCAGTTTATCAATTCAACTTTATTTGTTTAGCACCTTTCACACAGATGACAAAACTAAACAAGCAAATAGAAAAAAACTATGATTAAAACTCAAAAACATTAAAAAAAAAAAAAAAAGATTTAACATGGTAATAAAATATGTTGTGCCCAGGGGATGGAGGGAGTTTACTGAAGTCTTCTTGGGCTCACATGGGAAATCATTTAAAATATAAACTTGACATTCAGTCTAAGGAAACTGCAGAGCGACAGAAGAACCAACAATATCTCCCGTTTTCTCCTTTAATGAATCGACTCTTCTTGTGCTTTCAGACCAAAGAACTACAGACTCTTCACAACCTGCTCAAACTCTTGGTACAGGACCTCACCACACGGGTCAAGAAGGTTTCCGTCTCATTTCTACTCTGAAACTCACCTTCTCCTGCTCAAACTGCTGACAAATGTTTCTGCTGCTCTAAAGTCTGCTCTCCAGAACTTCCTAAAAACTCTCAAAGTCTCTTCTGCTGCAGGTTGCTTTGTAGAACTGTTGCAGAAAACCTCACTAAACCACATGGAGGGGCCTCAAGATAGTCGTCCAAATGAAACCAAACAAAAATCAAACTAGCACAACCCAAACATTAAAGTCTCCTGCAGCCTACCAGAGAACCTCTGAGAACAGAGAATCAGGACAGGAACTCTTACCTTCTGGACAACCAACGTTGGTTCACTAACAAGAATACAGAATGTGTCTGACCAAAAACCTCTGAAGATTCACTACAGCCAAGATAAAGACACAGCTCAGCTGTACCAAATCCACTAATCACTGCACATATTAGCACCATGTGCTAACTGTGGCTAAAGAACCACATTTACCAAGACAGCTATCCAGTACAAAGCCCTAAAACACACCAAGAAACACATTAAAGACAATTTTACTGCTGGAAGCTGCAAGCCAACGCCTAAATAACAAACTAAAGCAATGGAGCCAAACCCGGTTCAGTGGTGAAGAGAAGCAGAAGAAATGTTTGGCTGCAGCCACATAAAGCAGGAAGACACTGAGCTGCTCAGGTGTTCCTGATAACACCAAGCAGCCACCTGGACAGCCAATAGGAACACAGCTTACTGGAAGTCCAGAGGGCTGGCTTAGTGAAGGAAATTTAATTTAAAGTTGAAGCAGAAAGTTAACAAAGAAAGCTGAAAACCACCTTCTGATACTTGAAATCTCTGAGTTTTCACACAAAGAACACCTGAACATGTCAAACTGGCTTCATAGTAGAACCATCATTGTAAAAACGTCATAGTATGGTGTGTTGCTCAAAAAACATTAGGACCTGGCTGTCAGGGGACAAACATGTAAGAAACATGAGAACAGAGAGAACCCAACCAGTAGGTCACAGTTTATCATCCCCCAGTCATCTCCTGAAGTCCATATGGTGAGAGACATCAGTATCTGGTTGTTCATTTACCAGAGGATGCTTATAATCATGCTGATGTGGTCTGTACTCTACACTATTTTAGTGACTCAATAAATGCCTAAGTTGTTTTTTTTTTTTTTTTTTTTAATGCTTTTTAGTTTTTAATAAACATTTAAGAGCCTATATGTAATCAATAAATGGCCTTTGCCTATCTTAAGAAAAACTCACTCAGAACTCTGATATGTTAAGAGTACTAAATAAATCAATAAATACATGCATACACACATAAATAAGTTAATACATTAACTGTGTTAAGATAAGATTTAGATTTTTTTTAAAAAGTAGTTTATGTTTTTGCAGAATCCAGTATTACTCACTGGTTGGTCATTACATTTTATTAGTTTGATTTCACTGTTTAAAATGATGCCACCTCTTTTCAGACAGAACCTGTGATAATAAAACAATACAAAATTTTTAGCTCCGTGTTAATAAAGCACTTAAAGCTTTAAGAATGGCTAAATGCTTTTTTCAGAATTAAATATATCACTCCTTAGGTGGTAGTGGCCCCAAGTTCAGTAAAGTTGGAAAGATATTCACAGATTCAGACTTCCAGCATCAATAACTCATTAGATATAGGTTGTCAAAACATAAACAGTGCCTCTTTCCCATTGTTGCAAGGCAGACAATGTGCTACAAGCCCAGTTTTATCAAAAGTAGCTGTCTTTCAAGCTACAGGAATAACATTGGTGTCTATGGAGTGAACAGGGTCCGTCTGCAATTTGCAAAACCGCTGCAACAGTAAAGAGAGACAAATATTCAATAACTTCACTCTTATACATTGTAGTGTCACTAAAATCACTGCAGCCTTCAACTGGCTCCTGTTGACAAAGTGTTTTAACAGAAATGTAAATGCTGTAATTTGATTCTTTTAATGAACCATGTAACTTGAATGGATGCGATGCTGGTGTGACCACAGTGGACACGTCTGATGTTGCTCACAGTGGTCCAAGGGACGCTCAGGGAGTTTGTGTGTTTGCTCAGACTCATGAAAAATTACAGGGAACATTGGTTGTAAGTGACTTTGTTGTCACAAATGTTGAGGGTCTGAATATACTACGATTTTGGCCTTGCTAGCAGAATTTGTTGTGTTCCTCGTGTTTCTTTTCACTTTCTTTACTCCTGTCAAGAAGTATTTATTTTCTATTTCTTTATGCAGGCATATATAGACACAGGAAAAACAAAAATAAAGAGAGAAATGAGAAAAGAACAAAAAAGTTGCACATTCTGTAAATGCAGATTTTTTATTTTTTTCCTATTATCATCCTTTACTGGTGGAGGTGAAATCACTGCAACATAAATTGCTACATTTCAATTTACATCAGTGAGACCAATCAATAAAACAGTTAATGTAATCTCTGGGCAAAACGTCTGTTGTAACCTTGCCATGCCTCCGAGGCGGATGTATCAATGAGAGCCACAGTAATGAAAAAAGCCAGCTACTACGAAGTATTAATAGACGCCACAGTGTCTCAGCTGCAGTGGCTTTTTTTCCCCCTGGGTTACAGCATTAGCCATGAAAAAGGTTATAGCTGAAATCCATTGGTTTCTAATATAAATCTCTCTCAGCTAATCTCAGGGTGAGAGAAGCAGAATTATTTCATTTGCAGTGTACTTCGAGTCAATGAACTTGTCAATCTTAAAAGCATAGTAAAGGGCTATTACACACTCTCCAGTTGTACACCACGTGGCAAACCCCACTATGCTGGCGAGTTTCATGGAAGTAGATCTAATGCTACCTAAGAAACCGAAGGGGAAATCACACTGCAGACTGCAATGAAAAAAAAATTTGCTTGCTGAGACTGACATTTGTTGTTTGCCCAATTAGTCAATACTAGTAGTAGCTGACTTCAACTGAGGGTTAGTATAATAACACTTTATCCAGCTGTGAACTCTTTCAGTGAGTCAGACAATAAAGCCAAGCAGCTGAATCCACTGTTACAGGACATTTCAAGAGGGCTGGAACTGTTTTCATCCCTTGATAGAGTGTATTGTGGGGGAGAAGAGATAAGTAGGAAATCACAGGGGCTGCTATGTCTCCCTCTGTCCTCATAAAATGAGTCGTGTGTTTGGACCTCATGCTCCAAACCTTTTCTTCAGGTGTTTGCTCTTTGCTGCATCCCTGACAGCTTTCCTTCTGTCTAAATAAAGATAAAAGTGGTCCACTCTCCTTTCAAAAAAAAAAAAAACAGACTGCACCATCTTTGATTTTCTCACAGCATCTCTATGCTCCTCCTATTTCTCTCCCTCTTTTTTCCTCATCACCTACCTCCATACTTCAATCACACTTTTTTCCCCTCCTTCTCCACACCTAATCCTACTAAGTTGACCTCTCCTCTCCCTAACTCCTTTTTGCCTTCCTTAATATGTTCGCCTGCGTGTGGGAAATAGACGCCAGTCGGAGTGACTGGATGAGTGGTTTAATTAAAGGAGAAGTAGTGTTCTGTCACCTTGCGCTGAGCACCGGCAATCAAGAGCCACTGACTTGAAGAAAAGTCAGACAAGGCCATTCATTGATTGGTGATGTCAGGAGTGTTACTTAGTCTGATACACTGAAAGAGCTTTGATTTAGATTAGGGATAAAGATAATTCACTACAATGGAATTTAGTTTTCCAAAGGGGAGCCAGTTTGCAATTCCAGTCCACATTTATGTGAACTTTATCATCTCTATGACTCTGTTCTAGATTTATAACGAAAAACCAATAAATAATATACTGGTAGGCAGCTAAGGTGTGCATTCACTGAAAAATGTCATTCGAATAATGTTAAAGTTGAATAATGTTTCAACATTATAATTTTTTTTCTAACTTGTATGTGGCCTTTAAAGCTTCGGTTGATCAAAAAATATTTCATTTGTTAAAATAAAACATCAAAGATATGGTTAAATAAAACAACAAGCTTTGGAACATTACTAACCAAAACTGTTTTATGAAGAATTAATGGGCTGTTGAGCTTTGATCATTGCCATTTTTTGTTGTCGTGGCGAACATGTTAGCACACAACATGCTTCCCATACACACATCAAATACACTTTTTAAAAGAAATACGTAAAAAAAAAAGGGCATTCTTGTAAAGAGTTGTAAGAGCTGCAAAAATGTAAAAGTTTTGTTCTGGAGAAAACGGTGATCATAACAGAACCAGATTTTCCCATTTTTGAATGTAATTAGTTCATTGTCTGTGTAGCTCAGTGGTCAAAGCACGTCACTTACGATACCTGGGATCAGTTCCCAACAGGTCACCATGTTAAAGTGGCTCTCCTCTTACTGCATGGAGCTTTAGATAAACCCACCAAATGACCTGCATTTTACCAGCTGTCTGAATGGCACTTAATAAGCCACTTGCATTAATGAAGAGTTTACCATTTCAACTGACTGGTACTTCAAATGAAAGAATGAACCGAAACGAAGGACATTTTATTAGGATAAAAATGATTTTTCCTTACCTTCCTATATGACACTGTCAGGAGTGAAAGAAATAGTGTCTATCATAGGGAAGTCACAATACTAGAAATTTGGTTGCAGGTTCTGATGAATTTTCACAACTCCTAAGGTAAAAAATACAATTTTCAAAGGAATATATTTCAAACTAAGCATCACATTTTGCTGAAACTTGTGAACAAGATCCCAAGACACTTAAACTTGAAGTCTTTTGCTTGAAACAGCAACTCACCCACAACCCAGAGGATGCAATCCACCAGTTTCGAGTAAATCATCATGATCTCGGACTTGAAAGGTTGGCGGTTCCAATCTGATGAAGCCACTTCACACCTCACTTCACAATCTAACTGTAAATTAGCCTGAACAAGCTAATAGTACCCTTTGAGAATGATGTTTGTGATGCATTGCTACAGATTCAGCTATCTGAATTCACAAATAAGTGTTAACATTTTGATGACATGTTCTTTATATAAAGTTCAAACAACTGAGACTTGCTCTTCTTGAACTCCAAGTATCAGCCCAAATGCCTGTTGTTGAGCTGCTTAGATAATTTTGAGCTGTCTACATGCATGACGTGTTTTTTCTTCCCTCACAAGTCACTGTAGACCTGCTGCTGAATCTGCGCTTGCATCCGGTATCTCCAGAATCTATAGCAGTCATTGTATATGAGGTGTAGTACCCCATAAGAACAAGTACTGTCATGATTTCAGAATTACTTTGGCACCAGCTAGTTACTGAAGTTTTGGTTTCCATGACATCCCCAGTCAGTCTTCCATTAAGCTTAGGACTGTTTGCAGTAATGTCGCCCACAATTCAAAAGAAGCTCAGAGAGTCTGAGTTATAGACACGGAAGGGTACATAGGCTTGCAGTCATTACTTTAGATGACTAGAACTTTGGAAATCTGTACGGCACACTGTTAGAAATAAAACTGCTGCTTTTCTCCCTCTTTTATGGAAAGTTGAGTATTACCGGATAATCATGAGCCAAATTGACAGTTGATGTAATGAGGCTGAGCAAATTGTTTGCAGACCTCATTGCTGCAGTACTGACATGCATAATTCTTAAAAATGTTTTTGATGCAACGCAGGAGTAAACAGGAGTGCTTTGGAGAGAGAAGATATTGCAGCAACAAGAGTGAGCTTTACCCTGAAGCTTTTTGTTGTTGCTGCAATCCATTCGGAGTAAATTTTCACTATTTATTTGAGTTACTTTTCAGACCCGTGTTTTCTGTAGGACATGTGCCGGCACAAGGGCAAACTGTCCTGTACTTGGAGTTGAAAGACTAAAATTTGAAAAAGCAATTCATTCACAGCAAATAGGCTTTGTAGTAATTCTCAACATCTCTAACTGTCCCAGGCTTTGTTATCCAATAAACTAACTGGCAGAGTACATTTGCAACAGTTTGTCAATACAGCACGTGTGGCATCATCTAGAACTGTAATTTTACACCTTCACACCTTTAAAATCATTTAAACATAACAATTAAAGGATCCTATGATTTTTCTCATTTGCTGACATCCAATGATATATGTAAAAGTAAGGTATTTTAACATATTTCACCCCTATAAATAAGTCTAAAATTCATTATCATCATATTTTTATTATAATTTCATTATCATCATCGTTAACTAACATCATTACTTTCATTTCTGTACAAAATGAAATTCAACTTGAAGACAGATGTCACAAAAGGTAACGATAATGAAAAGTTTATGAAACTTAAAAGAGGGCAAGGAGTCTTTACAAAGCTGTCATATTTCTTATGAAATAGCACCAATAGTTAGGTTATTTCTTTAGTACCTTTAGAAGTATTCACTTCCGTGACACTGCACAGAAACGGGCCTTTGTGGTTGAATCACAAAAAGAAATGTCTTTGGACAGACACAGTATTAGATGTTTAAATAAAATGTCTACTGCAAGAAAAGTTCATGATCAGATGGGTGCTTCTGTATATTGGGGGTGGAAGGGCTGCGGTGTGACAATTGGTAATGTGTTCATGTTTTGTTCAGAGATAAAAACAGTAATGCAGATAAAGCTTTTTTGAGGTGAGATTCTTTGTTACCATGGAAATCATAGCAAGCTCCATCCACACAGCAACAATAGTCTCAACAGTTAAAGGATCTTAGATGTACTATGTAGTTCAGTAAATGGACCATGAATGGCGTGAATGCTGCCAGGGTTAGGGAGTTGTGACGCTGTGGCATTTAGCAGGAAAAGAATGGCTCTAACTCTCAGTTCACAAAAGAAACAACACTTCAGCACCAAGTAGGTGCGATACAAGTAACCATTCCTTCAAACCCACACTGACTCTGGCTTTTCCCTTACAATTCAACCTCTAGCTTAGTTCATTTCTTTAAAGTAAGCCTGTGAATAAATGAATGAAATTTTCAATAGTCAGTCCCTCCGGGAATTTTTCATCCACCGTGATTTCTACAATATTTGTAAGCGCTTGGAACATGTTTGAATTTTCAATTTTTTTTTCATTAAAAAATCATAACCCCTTTTTATGAAGCAAAGTCTAGTAAAATTCATGTCTCATCTCCACAAAGCAACTGATTAGTGTCCACAGTGAGGACGCCTGCAGAACCTTCTCTGAAATTAAGTCTCCTCCAGTCAACCTGCAACAGTTGACAATTGTAAAAGTTTCCTAAACTGAATTATATGTGCTCCGGTAATTTATATGGAGCTACACAGCATCATAAGAGGTACTTAGGTTGCCTTAGAGTCCTTTTAGGGGAAAAAGCAGATGCATTTGTACCATTTTATACATTGCAGAACAATACTGAACACACCAAAACTGTAAAAAAACAAAAGTGTAACAAACTAGAATGTTTCATATTTTGGATTCCTCAAATTAGCCACGGTTGGCCTTGATCACAGCTTAATCAGGAAAAACCTGATGGCACAACTTTCAAAATCCTAACCAGCATCATAAGAGAGTCACATGAAAACAGTTATCAGGTGTCAGGTGGTTTCATTTTTTGCCTTCTTACTGTTCTCAAAACCGTTGATTGTGTTGCGCCAAGGTTATGTTGTTCTATATCAAATGGCTCCATATGACAACAGTAGGACTGCAATAATTAATATCACAACAGCTCAAGTAAGTAAAGAGAAATGTCAGTTCATCTTTAAGATACAAAGATCAATCAGTCCAGAAAAATTTCTTCCAGCGCAAAATCCACCAAACGTTGTGATAAAACTGGCTCTCATGAGTACAGCCTCAAGAGAGGAAAACCAAGAGCTACCACCTGCGGAGGAGAAGTTCATCAGAGTTACCACCCTCAGAAATCGCCACTTAAAAGCACCTCAGATTAGAGCCCACATCAATACTTCAGAGTTCAGGTAGCAGACAGATCCTAACATCAACTCTTCATGACAGACTGCATGAATCAAGCCTTCAAGGCCGAGTTGCTGCAAAAAAAAAAAAAAAAAATCCACTTTTGGAAATCTGTACTTTGGTCTGATGAGTTCAAATGACAGATTTTTTTTTTCAGACTGCCCTGTCTTTTTCAGATGCAGGCAGTGAATGGATGGTACCTGCATGTATGTTAACTGTAAAACATGCATGCAGGAAGAAGCGGAAGGATATCAGGGGGCTTTGCTGGTGATAGTGTTCAGAATTGACCAGCGCATGGCTACCACAACATTCTTCAGTGACACACCAGCCCCATCTGGTTCACACTTAGTAAGACAATCATTTGTTGCTCCACAGGACGAAACACCCAAAGCACACCTCCAGTCTCTGTAAGAGCTATTTGTCCAAGGAGGAGAGTGATGGAGTGCTGCATCAGATGACATATATATATATATATATATATATATATATATATATATATATATATATATATATATATATATATATATATATATATATATATGTATATATATATATATATATATATATGTATATATATATATATATATATATATATATATATATATTTATACATGTTGTTTACATGTATATGTTGAAATTGTTTTTTAGAAAAAAATTTTTGTTTGTTTTTGTACTTATCAGTCCGATGGCGAGCTTGTTGCACCAAAATTTCAGTCATAATATGTACCAACTAGTGTATGTTCTGGTTGACAATAAAGTGGCTATTCTATTCTACTTCTGAGTGACGTAAAAGAAGCGAACAAGTGCTCAGCGTATATGGAAACTCCCTCAAGACTGTTGAAAAACCAGTCCAAGTCCCTAAATTTCAATCCAGTTTCTAAGTCTCTATATCATACCATGGTCTATTGTGATAAAAGCTGTAGACATCTTTTCAAATACTCAAGATCTTTGCACAGACTCCAACAGTTTCTTAGCAACAATTTTCTTCCAAGTTTTTTGAAATAAAAGAATTCTTAGAAATAAGATGATAGTTAAGAAGGTCTGAAGGGTCAAGACAAAGTTTCTGAAAAATGGCAAGATGATAAACAAGGACACATAAAAGCAATTAATATTAAAGAGATTTATTTCATCAAATATATACAATGATTTACAGTAAATGAAATCAAATACAAAATTAATACAACAATTATGATGCAACATTTGAAATCAGAAAAGAGGAAAAACTCCAGAGGTATACAGCTGTTTACTTTGGGTTTTTAGTTTGCATGCTGTTGGTTCAGCTATTGAATGTTCAGGGGTATCTGAGTGGAGCAGACACTGACAGGCCAAGCTGTCTTTACTAATATCATTAATATTATGTTCACAGCCACAACTTTTAATCTTTTCAGTGCTCTTTTTTCTCAAACCTACGTATACACAAACCACATGGAGTGTTTGTTATTACCCTCGGATACAACCCACAGGAGGAATAAAGCATCGACAAAAAGAGATAAATAACTAATCCTTTACAACAACTTGTTGAGATTAAAGGGAATATCATGGTTTGGTATAAATAGCATCAAGTTCAGAAAAACTGGTAAAAATGCTTACAGAAAACTGGTCGTAACAAGATCGCAATATCAGCTCCGATCAATATGTCCACAAATGTATGCACTCATGTTAGTGAAATGGATGAAACCAGCCACCAAATGGCATATGCAGTAGTAAAAGTAAAGGCTTTTTCTGTTGACTATGGCGAAAGTCGGTGAGCAGGTAACATAACAGTATGAAGGGTGCAGGTCGTCAAAACAGAGAATGGAAATAGAAATGCTGCTGTACAGGACGATAAATTGTCTATAACACAGACTTATAATGGCTGTGTGAGGGTGCTGCTGTATATGGGAGTCACTGAGAGGCACTTGGCTCATTAGGTTGAGGCACAGAGACGACGAGTGGGTGTGGGAGCGAGCGAGTCGGTGACACGACAAGGCTTTGATGCGCTGACAGGTAGAGAGCTCATTCTCCTGCTCTTCCCCTGTCATCATTCCCTCTTTTCACTTCTCACACATTCTCTCACACTTGATAAACTCACTACCAGATGGATTATTGTTCCCAATTCGGCGTCTCTGCTGTTACATTCTGTGTAAGCTCTCTCCGGTTCCTGACAGTGTCTCTTTTTCTGCTGCATCTCCTCCTCATTTGCTTCTTCTTACTTTTTCTCAGCCGTTGGCTTCTCCCCCTCACTGTGCTCAGTGTGGATATCTATAGCAGCAGCCTGACAGGACACTCAGGTGGGCGAAGGTGTGAACATCCTTCAGAAAAAAAAGAAAGCCCACAGAAGATGATATCTGCGTAAATACAGGATCTTCACAATGTTAGCTTGTCATCAGAGCAGCTTAGAGGAGAAGATAGCCTTGTTAAAATAGTTCTCGGGTGGGCTTGTGTGGATGGATAATATACTAACAAGCAGAAAATAGTCTGAATAAGCAATGTGCACCTACTGTGGCTGGAAACTGTAAATGAAACTGTCTACCAGTCATGATTTTGAAAATGCCGTTCTGATCTCCTCGTTACATATTTGTTTTCATGTTTGAACCATTATCTCCTTGACAGTCTTGCACAGACATACAGTATACAGAAAAAGATTCTGGGAGTGTTCATATTCAGTACATTCAACCACGCCCAGTAGCAGGGGATAGTTTCACTGACTGAAACAGGGGGTCTGGGAAGTTTCAAGTCAATAGGAGTAACTGCCTCAAGCAAAATCTCTAGGTGACATGGTTCCTATTTCCCTGTTGGTTGGAGCAGAGGGACTTTTTTTGGCACATTGTTTTTAAGTCAACAGAAGCGGGGAAAGCAGGAAATACAGAGTGAGAGAGGAGTGTATGACATGCAACACAAGTCTCTGGCTGCAATCAAACTAAGGATACTCCAAGTGACATGAGCTGAAACTGCTCAGCTACCAAGACACTCAGTGCTTCAGTTTCCATAAATAATGTGACATGGTAGTAACCATGTTAGTCAATCCACTCCTCCCAAACAGACAAAGCCGAACATAACAAACATGTAGCACCCTTTTAAAATGTGCATAACAGGCTTGCATTTTTAATGTCTTTGTTTATTTGACATGACAAGAGTTGCACAGTTTTATGTACAGACCGTCTAACAGAATTTATTTGCAGCCCCTTGTTGGGCTTCTGATCACAAAGGGAAACAACACCGACAAATTTAGACTACCGTACAAAGACATCACTAATTACATGTTGTAAATTACATGCTCACATAGTTAAACTGTGATGCTCAACAGCACATAAAAGGCATTTGTCAATTAACTTTTCTAACAGGATTGTTGCATTGAAATTCAAGACCCTTAAACATGCCAGTAGCTTTTTGGGTCTTGCTCAGTGTCATGAAGTGAGGTGGTATACTGCTGGGAAAAGTTTACCCTCAGGGCTTTCTCGACATAGGTGACAGGACTACTTGATTAGGTATCGGAAAAGATCATGGTTTGGCTTAAAATAGACCCTTTCACAATGTTAACCAGGTGTCTTGAAGCCTTTCGGTAGAACGGCCTGAGGGAAGACTTCTCCCATGTGTCAGGTGATACCCACATTTAATAAAAATGTCACAAATACAACCCATAATTTAGAAAATTACGAGAATACATTTGTAGGTGCTTTTATCCAAATAGCCTCATAGCTTCAGTGCAGCGAACACTGAGAATGAAACCTTTAACCCTGACATTTGTAGTAGCATGCTCCACTGAACAATGCAGGAGCCACCCTGACCTATTTTAACATTATGCACAGAAGCTTTATATATCTGTGAAAAGGTGGTTGTGAGTCAGAGAGCTGGACTTCAGCTCATCAGTGCATTATCACCCAACCTTTGTCTACCCTCTTCGCTCCACTACGGCTGCCTGAAAAACACTATCTCTCTCACAATGGCTCTGTGATAAGATCTGACTTAACCTTGGTGAGGTGCACCACCTCCAACAATAACATGACCTTGTCACAACTAGAGAACATCACCTTAAGGGAATATGGGTACTATTAGGAGAGGAAAATAGGCTCCACAGATAAGGCCAGATTTCAGTTTGGGGCCTGCATGTAGCAAGCAGTATTTAGTTCAGCATCATTTCTTCTCATGGTTACTTTTGAATGCTACATCAGTCACAGATTGCTAACAAGAAACAAAAAACCAAACTGTTTAGTTGTTATTATCTGATGGCTCTGTTAGTCACATGCAGGGAATGCTAGTACATTATTATTTTTTTATATTTAAAAAAAATATATATAAAAACAAAATTCTGATTTAGGGTTGTCAGATTGCTTCATGAAAAATGTAACTTGCATGGATTGAAGGATGGAAATGTCCATCTGACAGCTGGCCAGTGTGCCCATCCACCACTTTGCTCCATATGGAAGTATCTCAACCATTACCAGGTGGACTGGCAAAGACTTTCAGAGGACCTAATGTCTGAGGATTTATAGTCTGAGAGGCATGACGTGAGATGCATCCCTGATTTTGGTCAAAGCTAATGTAATTTTTATCTTTGGATTACTCTTATGCCGCTTGAAATTTGTCTGGTGAGAAACTAACCTTCCAGATTTACAGTATGTGGCAATTTTACCCAAATACTTTTCATTTTGGAAAATGCACTGATTTCTGATCTGAGGTTTGCTGGTATGGTGATAGTACAGAAGTAAACCATTTGATTTTGTACTTTGCGGCAGAAAAGCAAGCGATGCACCTCACGTCTGGGGACTCTATGTTCCCACTGCTTGCACACCCTGGGATCCACAGCTGTGAGGTCAGGCGCCTTCTCAAAGACTTTGGTGTTTCCTAGATAATTCTTCTATTGTCACCATCAATCTCACATTTGTTGCTCTGACTAGGACGTCTCCATATATTTGACAGAACCCTGAAATTTGATACAGAACCTCAAGTAAGTCAGTAATTAGTTTTGCGATACCTGAACTTTTTAAAAAGTGCTACCATTAAGTTACAATTTTAATTTGTCCAGCTTTATGGATTATGATTAAATGCCTGTGTTATTAATGGAATGCCTTTCAGCCTTTGCTGTACTTTCAGCTGTACATTCTCTAACAAATTCCAGTTTTTCCTTTACTGTAAAGCCACTTGTCTGTTGTACAGATTCAAACCCTTCTACTGACTTGAAAGTCTGAACATAAATTGACTGACCTTGTGAAAGAGCACTTCAAGTGCAGCTAAATCTTTTCCATTCTTATATTGTGTTCCACATTTTGTGTCATTTGCATATCTTGTATGAATGGTGTATGTTGGAAGTAGAATGGTTGGTATAAAGAAAACAAAGTTTTGAAAAAAAAATCACATTATTTTTTATTGAGTTTTTAACTTTTGAGGGTCACAAAAGCAACATTTCTCAGCGTGTACTTGTTAGTTAAAACATTTAGTTGGTATGACATTGGCAAGGTATTTTGGGTTAATGTATGTGTATTTTTCATTATTATCCATCTTTATCTTTTTCTGAAAGATCTCCCACCTCTCCAATTTTAACAAAATTCCCAGTAAACACTGTATTATGTAGGTCTGACAAGTGTGATGAAAGGGGATGGGATGTTATTCAAGGGCTTCATAACAGATGAAATCCTGAGAAATTGAAAATTAAATGGAGCCCCTTAAGCAAGTATGGTAATTAAAAGTTAATGGAAAAACTGTGAGAGTACAGATATGGCAGTAGTTGTCAGGTGGAACACATTACAACATAATAATTCACACTGGTACACCAAAGGTCACAGCAGAGCCTTCTGGAAGTGTTGGGGATCTGAATCAGTGAAACATCTGTAGGAGGTGCCCATTTCATAACTGAGGTGATACCAAAATGTTTTGGATTTGCAGGTGCAAAATATTCATAAACTAATGCTTCAACTGTGCAATTTTTCTCAATGTTCACAACACACTATACAGATGATACAGAAGAGCAGCTAATGTAGTATAAAGTTTTCAAGAGCTGTTTCTCCAAATAGGCAAAGATGGATCAGTTACCAAGGTTTTGCCACTGGACACTTACTTTGTTGTTGCCTTAGAGGTTGAGACTAAGGTGAAGATGGCTACTGCCAAAGAGATATGTGGATTTTTTTAAATGGATTGCTACTGATGTGTGTTGTTCTTAGACTGCATTAGAAGAAGATAAAAGTGCCAAACTTCTGATAACATCTGAGGATGGAAATAGCTTTCACTTTGAAAAAAAGAGCTATGTGCAACCAGAACAGAATAATTTCACACAAGGAAATAAAGCAGCATGTTGCACACAAGACCTTACACTATATATGACACCTCGAGTGTGATTTTTTTAACACCTAGCTCCTAATTGAATCACTGCTTTTCATCGTGTTTTTTTCTTTTAATTGCATTAACAACGGCTAACTCCAGCACTGCCTTACATCACACTGTGCTATTGTTGATCTTATTCAGCTAGTTATGGTTTAACATCACCAACGTCCCCAGTGTTTCTTGTCCTTTTGTGCATTATCAGTTTTCTATCTGCTTTCCTGTTCTCTCTCACTCCCCTTTATCCTCATCCTAACTGGTTGAGGCAGATGGCCGCCAGATCTAAGCCTGGTTCTGCTGGAGGTTTCTTGTTATTAAAGGGGTGCTTTTTCTTTCCTATGCTACCAAAGAGCTGCTTCAAGGTAATTGTTTGGATTTTTTGAGGTTCTTGCTGTAAGATCTTCAACTTACTACGTAAAGTGCACTGAGATGGCATATGTTGTAAACTGGTGCTAAAAAGATACAACTGTATTGAATTGACTTCAAATTAACATTTCTGATTAACTATGAAACTTGAACACAAATACTTTTTCAATGACACTATCTGCTAGGACAGGTGTGACAATAACTATTGCTGCGAAAAGTAAAAATAGTGACTACAGGGTCTCCCGTCACATAATTGTTCCAGTTTTGCTGTCTTACAAGGGTATTCCAAAAAATTCTTATCCTCACGAGAAAAAGTCACAGAAGAACAATTGTCCTTGCATTATTTTTCAACATAGTCTCCTTTAACGTCAGTGTACTTGGTCCACTGATTCTCAAGGTCACATCTTGAGCCTCCACATAATCCTCAACAGCATGCATGACTTTATCATCTTTCTGAAAATGGCGACCACTCAAGTGAAATTTCTGTTTGGGAAACAGAAGTCAGATGGCGGCTTGAACTGTTGCCCCATCAACAGTTCAAAGCCACTTTTGGCTGCTTCTGTCACCTGTGCTGTTTGAACAGGTGCATTATTCTGGAGCAACAGCACTCCAGCTCGAAGCTTTCCTCTATTTTTCCTTTGATTGCCTCAAACATTTGAGTTTTGTGGAATGTTTCATAAGGCTTTGTAGTGTTTGGTTAGGCCTCAAAATTGGTGTTACGCCCCTTGTTTCTGTGTGAGGCTGAGAACCATTTGAAATATCCTGGTACAGTGCTCTACCATATACTATCAGTTGATGTTTCAGACTGAGGGGGAACATTGGCTTGTTATTTGACCAGACACAGTAAAGCTTCCTACCAAGATGGAGATGGTGAAACATTCAAACAAAGCCCTAACTGAGATGCTTTAACCCATTGATGCACATCAGACAGGTTTCTTGTCTTTTCGTGGAATGCAGTGTCTATTGGCCCAGTAGCTCATTAGTCCAAGTCTGAGTTCAAATTCTTAGACTTCATGAACCCAAGTGAATAGCAGAAGTGAGCCAGTCTTTGGCCTTTAAGACATGAAGAATGTAAAGAGTGAAAGCTATAGATTTGTCAAATAATGTGGACTTAACAGTATTACCCATAGGTCTGCTTCTTCTTTTCACCAATCTCCCTCCCTGTCTTTCCATCTCATACAAATTGTACACTTGCAGCCCTTAAGGGAAGTGGTTGTGGTGAAAAAGAAGTGCCTTTAGAGGCCTATTATCCACAGCGTCTGCAATGTTGATATGGAGGCATTTAACTTGAGCTCCTCTCTCTGCCTCATCTGTCTCACTCTGTCTGTGCTTCCCAGTGTTTGTGTCAACAATCATTAATCATCTCTAGACACTACAACAAATGCTCTGGGACACTTTCGGTTAAGTACAGTTTTGACAAGCACACAACAGCATACATACTGTATATGTCCACACACCTTCATGTGCACGAAAGCTGAAATATAAAACCAAAACATCACCGATCGTTTTAGAAATGCACTTTAACCCCACTATTCCACACATCTATGACTGAACATAAACTTTTTTCATTGACATTTATTAAAATTCAGTCCAAACACACACACAGATGCTTCTCAAAAAATGTACGTTATTAGCCTACACTGCAGTTGCCATGTGACCATGTGTTTTGCTCTACTGAAGCCTTTCTCACATATTTACAGTGTCACATGTAACGTGAGAGTGTTTGTATTACAACTTAGTATTATCATCTTGGAAATGTTTAATGTCTATATGGGTAAGTCACCAAAGGATGTATAGAAAAATGAATGTTTCGCTTTTTATGTTTCCACCGAAAAAGCCCATGGGTAACCATGCTTTGAAGGTACTGGAAACCTAATCTAACGTCAAGGTTTTGTTTCAATTTTACACTTGATTCTCTCTATGCTATCTGGCTGCAATACATATTGTATTAGGAGGACATGCCTATTTTTATGTAAATGAAATCAAGAAGGCCACATAAATAATGCAAATGACCTCAAGACGTCATACAACAGCAAATGGTTGTTGTTGCTAGGCGACAGTGCCTGGTTAGGTATACAAGATGAAAACACTTGTGGCTTGAGAAGAGCCTCACATACCTACACATTACACCGGGTAATGAGCCAGAGTTTGCTTCTTTGTCGATTTAGTTGTTTGATACAGATTTGAAGAATTATTTTTCTTTTGCAACAATACTTATTCCTTGATTAGTCACTTTCATGGTTTATTGCAATAGCTTTAGATTGTGTTTTTTCACAGATATGAAGGAAGCAGAGTTTGCTTTTGTTTGTCTTAAGGTTGGTTAGCTGATACTTAGTGAGAGCTACAATACTTCTGTTTATGTCTTAATTTTTACAGTTGGCTCACCACTTGCTTCATTATGATGAATTGGCTGAGCTTGCAGCAGCAGACTAGACTGAGACTATAGTCTGTTATCATCAGTGGTGATGTGTGTGTGTGTCTGTGTGTGTGTGTGTGTGTGTGTGTGTGTGTGTGTGTGTGTACGTACAAGAGAAAGAGACTAAGAAAAAAGGAGGGAGAGTTTTGACATTTCAATATTTTCTTGGGATGAGTTCAGGCTTAAAATGTTTTACAATTTTTGACTTTGATGATGTTTGGACTCAACGTGTCCTCACACCTCAACAGCAGAACAAGTCAATAGCCAATAACTTACACAACACATATGAAAACGAGGCATTATAAATATGGTAAAAGTTTGGTTTTGGAGAAGTAGGGGATGACGGTGGCAGTGGTTGAGGACTTCAGTATTATTATTATTCATTATTTTTCAAATGTAGTTGACTTATTGTTAAGTTTTTCTTTTTAAAATTATTAATCTGCCAAGGAACGCAGTGGAGTTAGGTGACGATAGGCATCTGTTTGTCTGTTAATCTGTCTGTGTGTCCATGTGCAACATTACTCAAAAACGGACTAACCGATCTGGATGAAATAGTCAGAGAAGGTCAGAAATGACACAAGGAGCAAGTGATTAGATTTTGGCATTGATGCTGCTTATAGTCAGAACCCATGGATTTATTAATGATTTCCGTATCACGCTACGGCTGATGATCACATGATTGCGATCCTACTACAAATCCACCGCTGCGGACTTATCAGAAATGATACAAGGAACAGTTGATTAAATTGTGGGGGTGTTTAAAATCCCATTAATTCCCACCGCCCACTACATATTTAGGTCACATGATTCGGCATCCATACATAACACCTACCATGGTACACATGCAGAACACACGCCTGTGCTCAGCGCAAGGTCATTTTGTTTGTGGGTACATTTATATTAAATGGTCACATTCTATGTTGCTGTGATTTCTGATCATCAATATTAAAGAAATGCTGCATTTCTAAAAAAAAAAAATCTGCTGCATTTCTGACAATGCCACATGGGGGGATGAACAGCCTTGGTAGAGTACTGCGCTCTCTGAGTGCTTTCCTTGTTTTAACTATTTTCATCTTCAGTTGCTAGTTAATGAGGTTTCAGCACCAAAACTACATGATTTGGTTTACCTAATTAATGGTTTACATGCATTAGTGGTGAGTAAATCATGGTTTGTCTTGATCGGGTTAAAATAGACCCAAACTTCTCCTTCATTTTAATGGTTACCATTGTGCCAAATCCCAGCCCTTCTTAATGAAGCAAAAGCAATAGCATCATTACATCTCTGAAAAGCTTAGAGATTTCACAACTGCAAAAAGTCACCTACACAAAAAATGGTTAGTTTGACCACTTCAAACAGTTGACCTGTATACAAATACTGCTGCTTTTCTGGTGAGGTCGGCCCACTCAAACCTGAACGTGATATCTGTTGTGTCAGATGGTGACACAACAAGCATCAAAAAATGTGTACATATTTTGATGCATACTGTTTTTGGCAGAGGTAGGCTGTTGCCAAACATTTTGAATTACTACCCCCATCCATTTAGAGTGTGATAATTTTTAAGTTTCTGTTTATTAATTTCAACATCACCTTGTGGGCTGCTATGTTACTGAGTTTGCGTATTTGTGTTGAATGCCCTCTGGATGCCCCAAGGTCTAAATTGTAGCTGCATCCCTCCCTGAGGCTGTTCAACTAGGTTACTTTGTGTCTGTTTCACCTATTTCTTTAAGACACACTTGCATAAAAGTATTTCTTTCATTTTAATGTTTTAATACCTTTGATTACCCTCTCTGTGTTGTATTTGCTCTGCTATCTTTCATTTATATCTCTCGATGAATCACTTCTTAATAGCTTTTTGGATTTGATATCCTTCCCTTGTCTTTGTATATGGTGATATTTTCTTTTCACTCAGTTACTGTTGTAGAATTTTGCATCACCGCCACATTTTCATTTCAGTTCCTCTTGACAACATTCCTCCATATAATAACCTTTTGTATTCTTTGGTTTATTCATTCCGTTTTTATTATTTAACATTATCCCACTGGTGCATTTTATGTCTTGTGCAAAGAAACACAATATTAAAGCTACTACATATATAACAGCCTGGTCTCTATGGCTGGTAAAATTATCTACATCCTGCAACCACAACAATATTTACACTAGAACTAACATGATCCATAAGTTACAAAAAGTTTTGTGTCTGTGTTTGTTTAGTGTTTCATTTTGAGCTATTGTTTTGCACTTGTTGTTTTTGTCTACTGCAAAAACAAATATTGCTCCTGGGAGGTGAAAAATTAATCCAATTTTCAATAGCCTAAACAGCCTGTTGTAAAGTCTATAGAGGAACAAATGCAAATGGGTGGTGGACAGTTGCACCTTTTTGCAAAGTTTTATTCTCTTTATTGGTTGTTTTGGTTGACAAAATATAGCTACTTCTTAAAAATATAATTCCTCAGTGTCAAACACGGGGGTTTGGTCTGATCATGTACATTTGATATTTGTGAGAATTCTAAGTTGTCCATGAAGTTTTTCTGTTTTGTCTTTGGCTGTTTACCAAAAGAACACACACTTCCTTTATACTCGGCATGCTTTTCACATAAGCATTCGTCATGCCACGCTGCAGCAAACCTTCCAACCCTGCTCAGTCAGACACTTACACTGGTGAACCCAGAGGCCACAATTCTGACATCACATCAGATGGCTGACGTGACCTCGTGTCCCACCACTGTTCCAGCAGACTGGCCTTATTACACGACTGCCGTGTTAGTGCCAAACGAAAGTGGCAGCGGAGCCTGTTGCCAAATCCTAATCACAATGTATAATTGGCAGCTAGTTCAGTGCGTGTGCGGTTTTGATGTGTGTGTGGAAGTAAGTGTGATACAGAAAGTGTGTGTGGCAAAGTGTTGACATCTTAAGGTAAAAATATCATTGTGACTGAGTGACAATGAATGTTTTAAACTTGACTTGTGATTAAGAAAATGCACTAACCAAAGGCTTTTCAACTTATAGTGTATATAACAATCTCAAATAAAATCATGGAGTTCCATAACAGTTTTCAAGAGAAAACTGGTGCTTAGTCAGAGGCCATATGTGCATGCTGGGGGTACACACTTGGCTGATTAAATAAATGCTGTATATGAATAGCATTTGTGATGATGTAGTGGTGTTTGTAGTCAGCATGATAACAGCAGCAGTATTGCAAAGTGAAAGACAGTTCAAACATTGGATCTAAGTAGAGAGCTCAGATTGTTATGTGTGGTGAAGCAGTTTTAAAGCTGTCTGCCTGAAATGGCCTGTAGGCCTCACACCATTAACTTGCCTCTTGCCCGGTTTCTGAACGGAACATTTAAGGAGTGGCTTCCCTGATTTAGATGGATACACTCACAAACCACTTGAAGACGGATCTGAATCATTAGCTAACCAATAATTCCAATCAGTTGAACAAAGTAATATTGAAATGTTAAATCAATATGATACAAAAAACATTTATCATTCTGGAGAACCAAATCTGAAAGGATCTCTGTGTGATAATTGAAGAAAACAACACAAAGGAGGCTCTGTACTGACAGTGCATGTAGAGTATATCTTCAGCTATTTTTTCCCTGACTATACTAACAAGCTCTGCCAGCCTGCATATTCATCACAGTTCCAAACATTTACAACTCCTAGCTGCCCAGTCCCCTCACAGTGCTCCAGTGCTGGTCACTGAGCTGTTCCAGTGTAGCAGGTGGAGCTTTGGATATGTTGCTCTGATGCAGATGAACAGCAGTTTCAAAATTGGCCCAAGTTTAGATTTTCTCACCTGGTGTGTTTTCACTATGGGAATTGTTCTCTACTCTTGGATATATTGTGATATTAGTCTTCCTAGTATATCAGAGGAACACCTGCGTTGTTGACGTGTTTTTGTTTTGTTTTGTTTTCATGTGTATTGTATGCTTCTGCACACAGCTCGCTATATCAAACCCAAATTAGCAAGTACATGCACTGCAATCAAGGCACACAAAGTCAGATGTAGCATCTTCAGATTTTTGTCGGTCTTTTTCAGCTGAAGTAGTCCAGATTGTGGACATTTTAAAGACCTTTAGAGCACCCAATCCTTTTCTGGAAGCTGTGTCACTGCTTTTCTTTTCTCTGGTACTTGTCGAAGCAGCTGAATGCAGTTTCTATGTTTTCCGGGACAATGTGCATTTGTGAGGTCTTAAGTTGGAAACTTTGTCTGAAAAACAACTTGCGTAGTTATAAGAGCTGCTGCTCTTTGGAAAAGTACATAGTCTGACCATTGTGCAAAGTGCAAATCCAAACAAGCTCTGAAGTGCTTTGCCATATTCAGTAATTCTGTTCTGCTTTTAAATCTGATTCATGATGATTGGCACAGAACTAATTCATCAGGTGCCTCCAGCAAATCTTCAAAAGCAGAGGTTTTATCATTGAAAACCCTTCATATCTGAAATAAAGTAAAACCTGTAACCCAGGTGCAGCGTCACATAACCACACTGTAAAACTGGTCAGCGTTTAGAAGGTGAAACTGCAAGAAAACAGTACCACCATGAAGTAAAACTAGAAATAACCACATTTTCCTCCATAATTTCCATGCAGTACACTCTTATTCAACAGACCTACATATTGTTAAAATAATTGAAGAAAATGCTTATAATTTCTGACATTATGACAGTAGAACTGTGTTGAAGATAAATAGTGTTAGGAATACCAAGGAGCTGAGCGCTTAATTAAACAGAGTGCAACATAATACTGGATCACTAATTATGTAAGGTATAAGGGATCGGGGGAATAAATCAATACAAAAAGGGTAGATAAGGAATATGGCAGTGCTTGATATTAAAATTAAATAAGGTGAGAAGAAAAGGGTACAGTCTATCCAAATTTGATACGGTGATGTAAAACCTACACTATCCTGTTAAATCAATAAAAATGTGATTTGGCCTTTGGGGCTTTTAAGCATTTACATCACAGTAATTTACTCACCTCATGTAAACAATTTCAGGGTACATTTATGATTGATTTATATTGAGTGTTTTCTAAATTTTAGCTTTTCATTGGAAGTCGTCAGAGCGTAGAATGATGCTTTGGGATTTGCATGTTCCTATAGTACGGAGGGAATGTAACTGTAAAATCACAGCCAGGTTCTATTTAAGATGACTTCTCTTTGTAGGACTCCATTTTTCTGATGAAAGTCTAGCACAGAAATATCATGAATAAATGTAATTTTGCGAGTTAGACAATATGTGGGAGTCTGAAGCTTATGAGATGAACGTACCTTATTTTAAGTATAGAAAGAACTCAATTATAAGGAAAGGAAAGATAAGTGTATGTTCTTCTGAGGCATAAAGTAATTCAGAATTATCATGATTAAATATTGCATAAAAGACAAATAGCATTTGTATTGGAGAATATATGCTTTCTTCTGTCCTGACAGATTGCACAGCTGAATGGCCATGATGTGCTCTTACCTCAACTGATGCTGACATCAACTGGCATGAAAGATATTTGACTTTGGAGTTACATATTCATCAGTGTTCATCGGAAGTGACAAGCTGCTTTTATAATGTATCATTATTATTCAGTTAATATTATGTAAAATCATAATTTCAGGATAATGTTATTATCTCGTCGCTGAGTTTAATATTCTACAGGTTGCAGCAGAGCGACTGCTTCACTCTTTAGGTCATGCTCTTTTAAAAACTCTGAAGACAAGAAAACATACTTTATACTACATAATATGCATGCAAATTGTAAATGGAGTTGACATGACCCAGATTCAGACAAAACTGAGATGAAAAACAGTCCACCTTCTGCTTTAGAGATGGCTCCTCTGTTCCTGCTTTTGAGATAAAATTCCATTTTTCTTCCTATCTTGCCTCATTGGATGCATGAGGAGGTCAAAGGTATCTATGCAGCTGCATATGCTCACTCATATGATTTCATGTTCCACGGAGCCCTTATCTACTGTACCTATCTGCTCTATGAATCATCTTCACTGCAGTCTTGACCTCTGGGGTAAAGATCAAGGAATGTATGATAATGTCCTGTAGCCACAGTGGGTGAATGAAACAACATACAACACACCATTTTACCACAACTTTGTTTATGTCAGTGAGAACTATCATTACTTTTAATGCTTTTATTTGAGTCGTTGGGCTTTTTTTTCTTTGTATTTCCACTGTTGTGATTCCAGAGATGCTTTTTTTGGTTTTCCATCAATGGAAAGTATAAGCTTTGGAACAGTTGCATAGAATTCATGCCTTCAACAAATGTGCTTATTCATATAGCTGCATTTTCTCATTGTCATACAGTTATTGCATATTTTTGGGATAGAGGATATGTTTTGATGGTTCTGAGTTTTGAATGAACTGTACAACATCATATAGAAATGTAGTGGAATTAACTGGAGTCTTTTTTCACAATTTTGTTATTATTGGAAGTTAATTTAACATAAAAGTTAGATTTTTCATATTTTCAGGCCACTTTATTTCACTCATAAACATGAGGTCTTTTCACTTGATGAGTGAAATGAATGCACGGTTTAGAGGCCACTCATGTTATTCACTCAAGTGTTTAAAGAAACCAAAGGAGAGATTATTCCTTTAGCTAGTTTGAAAACCTGCCGTGTGTCTTTATTATATACATAAAATAAGTCCTGGTTGTTTCGTTTCACGTGAATTAAAACAGGGTAGATGAAGGTTAAAAGTGAATTCAGTGCATTTTAATGCATAGAATTTACTGGAACCAGCTGAACATGTTTGTACTGAGTCTGGTACAAAATGGTAAAAGCAGCCACAGCTGCAGGTTTCTTAAACAGATTCAAGTAGATAAGAGCACCTCAGTCCTGTTTTGACCTCCACTTAGTGGTTTCCAGTCAATTTTAGAATTGATTTTTAAGATTTTTTTAATCACATCTAAGCATTTCATGGTTTTGCTCTGAGCTATATTGTTGAACTGCCCAGACTGCAGCTTCAGATCCTCAGGCGGGACTCTTCTGGCTCTTCCTAAAAGGCTCATCACTAATGGTGACTGGGTTATTTCAGTCAGAGTCCCTTCTTATATTTATTATTCATGTCTCTATATGTTATATTTTTTGCACTTCAACATTTCTTGTTGGGTTTTATTTGCTGCCTGTTCTCTTAGTGGCTTCTTTCTACTTATTTTATTATCCTGCTTTGATTTGAAGTAGTTATTATTATTATTATTATTATTATTATTATTATTATTATTATTATTATTATTATTATTATATCAAAGGCTATAGTTTGAAGAACTGTAACTCTTTTGATTAAGAAAATTAACCAAGACAAACTTTACTCACCTCACCATATAAATAAAACTAACTTTTACTACTAAATTTGCAAATTCAAACCAGCTAAACCATGAGAGAAGTTTATATAACATTCAAAATTTAATCCATGCACAATTCGGTGCCTTTAGAAAAATAATTGCCTTTTTTGAAAGTTAAATTTCAATGCAGCCATTTAAGTGAAAGTTTTAAGTTGAAACAACAAGTGATAATTTACAGTGTGTGAAAATGTTGATAAATGATTTATTCATGCCACAACTACAGTAACTTTCACAAACAACACATATTTAAAATTCTCACAGTTTTATGTAGATCAGTCAAAGAAACTCACTGTCTTAGTCAAATCACCTTACTTTAAAATAGAAAAAGTGATAACCTCATAAATATATGCAGATGCAGTGTAGAAATATCTCACATCAAAGGAAAAAAACAGTTCAGCATATGGATTGAAATGACATCAAATCTGTCACTGTCAAGGATATGCATTTAACAAACTGAACAAACGATACAAACAGAACAATGCAAAGCCAGCTGTTACTCATTTATGGCATGTCTACTTCTGTTATGAACAGACTTTCACACGGCTGTCCCTCTAAACATCCTTATACCCTTGGTACCTTGTATGCAACTAAAAAAATATTTGCTACCTGATGAAAACACAGGAAGAAGATGAAAAGGGGATGGCCTTTCTTTGCTTTCCTGGTAAAGTCAGGGGCTGAGGGGAATATCATCCAGGTTGAGAAAGATGGCTGAAATCCACTTCTAAATGTCTTGGAGGCTAGTGCAAGTTTAAAAGTCCGACCCCCAAAAGACTTAAGCTTTCAGTCCACAGCTTGCAGTGCTTAGCATACACACATCCCACTTTTAGGATGGTGGCACCAAGAGATATTAGAGACAACACAAACGCAAACAGAGAATCCTCAAAAGTAAACAACTTGACTCTTTTCTTTGAGACTCTTTGAGACATATCTGACATGTGGGTGGATTTGCTCTGGTTCTCCCTCAGATATTGGATGCTTGCAATGAATCCTTTCATCCTGAGCTGCAAGCCAAGCAGCATTATCATAGCACTGTACTTCAGCACAGTGGATCAGATAGGAGAGGCTGTGGGTTAGGTTTGCTCTAAGAACCAAATACCATCCAGACAGTCCATTTTGAAAGCTTATGTCAATGCATAGCAATTTATAATTTAGTGTTGCAAGATATTACAGCTCTGGAAAGTCATTACCACTGTAATAACTTGATCATCTATTTTAATGATGCAAGGTGAAGTGCAGCATATTTCTACAATGTATTTTTATACAAATGGTTCCATGTTACTGATTGTCTAACTTAGTGCTTTGCTATATGATACTGGATGCTACAGTAAATCCCTATGTTAGTCTATAGGTAATGATTTAGCTTTTTTCTGAGAGGCATTTAAACAGTGAAAAGCCTTTTGGTGCATTGACTGTTGCAGAGCTACTTGCCAAAGATCTGCTGTGATGCTCCCTCACTTTAATTTTAATATAAAATGATTTTTCAAGTCCGTGGTCAGTGATTTTAAAAATCCACTTTGGTTCCGAGTTCAGTGGTTGACAGTTGTGTTTATGATGCAAGCAGGTGAAATGTTAGCAGAAAGTTTAAAATGTATTTCATAGTCCATGATCAGATTTTAGAGTTTTGTCATGGTAAAAGGCAGGGTGGTCTGTGGCCCAGTGGTTCAGGCAACTGTTTAACCCTCTGAATCCCAAGCAGTTTCTGGCTATTTTTCTGTTCCTGGCACATTTTTTCTTCACCATGGACTCATTTTTCAATGTGATATGAAGTCCTGGGTGTTTATGGAAACAGTACAAACATGGCAAAGTGAAATAAATCTAAAATGTCTGCAGTGTAATAAAGTTGTAGTGCCAGAAATCAGATTAAAAAAAAGACAGAAAAGTTGGATTTCATTGAGTATTTGTGCCCACAAGTGTTACCAGTAATTTAAAAAATGGGAGTCCCACATTCAATAGATTAGCTTTTTGACAAGGCCAATTAAGTTTTTTGCGCCGTCTACAAACTTGATGATTTGCACACTACTTGGCACATCAACTCTAGAAAGATATTTCACCATGCTGAATGTATCTTTCAACAACTTGCCAACAACTTGCTCCTCTGTGGACCATTTTTAAGCCATTCTGTATTTATTTTATTGATCAAGTATGTTTTATTTTGCCGTCAATCTCCCTTGTTGCCTTCTCCCTTCTCTGTGTAAACACAGCCTGCAGTTCATCTGAAAAGTTTGTGAGTTTTTGTAAACGTGTTTTAAAGGAGACATGTGTACTAATGTCATTGTGATAAAATATCTTAATTTTGGGTCCACCAGTAGCTCAGCTGGTTGAGCAGGTGACCCATAAACAAGGCTATAGTCCCCAGGGCAGCAGTCATTGGTTCCAATCCAGCCCATGGTCCTTTGCTGCAGGTCCTTCCCCTCATTCTTCCCCCCATCTTTCCTGTCTCTCTCTCTACTGTCCTATACAATACACCCAAGAGAAAAAATCTTAATTTTAGGCTATTTTTTTTTGGCTTTTTTTCCCCATGACTAAACCATACGTTACACATGATTTACAGGTTCTGACCCTGATAAATTGTGTAATTTTGTAACTTTTTAAAGAAAACATGCCTTTCAAATCTGATGGCATGTTCAGAGGTTTAACAGTGAAGCGATTGCCATTCCTTTTTGTGTTGCAAATGAATGGCAAAGACTTGACATCATTGTAGACCCTTAGAAACCCTTGCTCAATAAAAACAAGGAAATATTATGCTCTACAACTAGACTCATTTAATGAAAAAAACATTCCGATAAACAGATTTATTATTTTGCTTTGAAAGTGTCTTTTGAGTGCAAGACAAATTGTCATGCAAAGCAAACCATTTTTGTCGTACCTCGTCTCAGGTTGCTGTGTCTTCCTACGCAGCTCCGCAACTCATTGTTATCCCTGAATATGATTTCAGAGCCTAGTGGAGACACAAGGGCTGCCATTGAGTGTGTTTGGGCTATCGCCACAGTCTATTTTACACCTCACTAGCTTTGGATGAACCCATAAAATTACTGTGTCGGGCGGGCCTCGGCCTGGTAAACCTGGCACTGGCAGTGCTCTACCGTGCTTCATTGCTGTTGAAACTCATATAAATTCATGACCTCTTCTCTTCTGTCTGTGTCATGACCAAACAGGAAACTCTCTGTTGCCTTATCGACAGGATACCCTGCATATCTTAGGCTGTCTATACTAAATCAGAGCGTTAGTAGCTTAGTGTAAATGCAAGTTGCATTGCAGCGAATTATGTATCCAAGAAATGCACTTTCAAATCAAAAAGCAGGTGGCAGGAATGAACAGCAGGAAGGCAGAAATATGTTGGAAAGAGGCTTTGCTAATGATGTTGCTAATTTGATGGACATGCACAAAGAGGGAGGAAGGGAATGAGATGGAGGGGTAGTTGGGAACATCACAAACGCTTGATTTATGCATGCAATGGTAATTAGCTGCTCTATTTTCTCTCATCATTTACTGGCCACCTGAGATGTCCTTGGGCGAGGAAAATAAACAATTACACGCGCATACAACCGGAGTTTGTGATTCCACTGGGAAGCTGAGGTGAGGAACCTGTAGGCTGTTTTGATTTTAACTGTTGATTGACCCACGCTGCTCTGGTCCTGATGCAGCACACGGTCATCTCTCGGTGGGCTCTTAAAGGGCGCGACTTGGTAAAAGAACTTCTCAACACTGTCTATGTAGGAGGTGTATAGAGTGAGCAGCAATGCTAGCAACAGCAGCAGCAGCTTCAGTTCTCAGTTTATGTCCACACACGATGTGTTTAGAGACAGTGCTGAGTGTGACTGCGGTGGTCAGAGCCAAACGTACAAGCAGAAAATAGACTTTAAGTTAAAAATACACTTCAGGTCATGTTTACCTGCAGGTAGCACTGTGTAGACAGCTGGATGGTTTGGTTGTCCTGAACATAGCTGAAATGCCCTCTGTCTTGACAGGCCAGAAGTAGCAAAGTGGTGATTATTAGGGCTTTGCAATTATAGATAAAATAGAGAAAAGGCAAATAGAGATTAAAAAAAAGAAGTATTACAAATGACAACTTAAGTACTCAAAAATGAGGATGAGGATTGGACATTTATTGTGATACTTTTTAAAATTATCAAGGCATTTATTAAAACCTCTAAAAACTCATCTCTGTGTATCAAATTAAGACATTTCGAGTTTTTTTCCCAACCTGATTCAGAATGCCCCAGATGTAACTCCACACCATTGCTTCCTGTACAATGTGTAAATCCATGAAGTTGTCTTCACTGACGCCTCCCGACTCACTGCAGCTCAAGCACACCAGCTCACCAACAACTCTACCCAAACACTATAAAAGTACTCTATGCTACACATGCAAAATGCAATTGGACTAACTTATCCATACATGTTTGAACAAGAAAACCATTTTGAAGAAGTATAATATCACAGAAAGCCCCACTCTGCATGTTGACAGGATTGTTTCCTTCAGTTTGTTACCTATAAAACTCTGGGTGAATCTGTGTTTTTGAAATTGTCATCAATGCATGGTAGTTTTAATGGGGAACTGCTCAGCTATTCCTCATGATTTGGCCTCCTGCATAGAAAAAACACCACATGACAATGTTAACGAGATAAAAACCCCTCAGTTTTCACTGGAGGGGGGTCTTTTGCTAGAAAAAAAAAGGGACTTTTATGATGGCAGCCCCTTGATGATTCATCTTCCCGGTGATGAGAAAAGTAAGAGCCAGAGATCGCAGCATTTCAAAGGATAAATTGTGGTAGAAGTAAAACATCTTTCTCGATATTTTTATCACAGAAATAAATAACCATAAGTGAGAGAAGTGTTACAATCATGCATAAAATCACTGAAATATCAAAGACATTTTTATGTACAAAAAAGAATGACTGCTGCTGTTGTTTCATCATTTCTGAAAACATGTTTCAAACGCCTCTGTTGTCCTTTAATTCATCCTCAGGCCAGTTTGTCTCTTCATCATGGGTCTTTGGATGTGGTAGAAATGCAAACAGGAACACACAAAAGGGATAATTTAGTTCCTAGTTTAGTCACCAAGTTTAGTTCATCTGGTGCCATTATTTCTGTGACTGTCTGGTTCAAAAGGGCTAATTGTTAATTAATTTAGTGAATGAGACGGGTCTGTTGGCAATTTCACTACTTATGATGTGCATTAAGGAGATAGTTGGGTGTCCTGTTTTTTTTTTCTTCCTGCAGGAATCAGTTTTGAAAGTTTCCATCTAAAAATAAATGTAACTATCTGAAAGGCCATATAAAAGCTTGCTGCATATTTGTTTTTACAGTTCAGGGGAACTTGATGATCAAAATCAAAGATGAGCGAGCAACAATTGGTGGTAATTGCCCAAATTTGCCATCCAGGGTTGGCCAACGTCTTTCCTGTGAGGAACAAAAGTACTGCTTTGGAGCACCTATTGTGAATAAGGTTGACTCAAATGTCAAATTGAGGATCACTACAAATAATTTTTCAAGATATGGCAGAACAGATATCTCAGTGTGAAACAACAGAACCCAAAATCCACCAGAGACAAAAAGAATAGCTGTTGGAAAAACCATTTGCACTATCGCATGCACAGTGGCAGTTAATAATCTCTCTTGATAAATTACCTGCATCAAAATACCTTAAAATGAACCAGGAAATAAAAAATGTGTGATTGGAGACTGGGGGGAAACTGACATTTGGTGAGTTTATTGTTTAATTAACTAGTCCTCATGTGCCAGTTGAATGAAAATCCAATCATGATCGCGTTTATGTACAAGACCAACAACCACTGCCAGAATTTAATCAATGGTAATATAAATCACCGTGCACCCCATTCATTCTGCTACCTATCAATTAACCTATCCAATCATTACTTTGACAGGGGTAATTTAAGTGCTTTGGAAATGTAGACATCTTCCAATATGACATTACCGTGTTTATGACCTTCGACTCAACGATTCATAAAGACTATTACGGTGACTATCAAATCTTATTGGCCTTTCGACCCCCCTCTCTAAAAAGTGAATGGTGACCACAAGCCACTGTAAAATCTATGCACTGATTTTCATGTGTTGGTTTCATAAAAATGCACTTAACTTTAGTTAGAAAAAAAGAACAAAAAGACTGCATGACCACGGTTTTGCAATACTTTCCAGCAACACGTGAGTGGGGGTGAAGGTATTGTCTCGGTGCAGACGGCTTGTAATTACAGCAACCTCACTTCTCTGCAGCCATCCTCTGACAACCTTCAAATGGATTTTGCTCTAGCGCTCTGGCAAACACCTGTCGGTCCCTGGATAGAGAGAGCGCGGCCTGCCTCGTCCTTTTATATTTCAGTCATTATTTCATTACTCATGCTGTGCTTACATTCTGTCTTGCCTCAGGCACCCCCTAAGCACCCCATCACCACCACCCACATGAACACACACACATACACTAGCTCCCCTCCATCTTTTAAGTAAAGAACAAGTATGATATGAAAAATTAATAAAGGAGCAGTGGTTTGTTAATAAACCTGAGATTGTAAAGCATGCAAAGACGAGAAGAGTGTATGTGGAAGAAGTAACTGAGGAGTACAGGCAAGGAAAACAAAGAGTAAATGGAGATGAAAGAAGAGCGTGTGTGGTGGTGTTTGTAGCCTTTGTGATTTTCTAGCTCGGTTGATCTCTCTACAGCGGCCAAACAGGAAATTATTGAACCGAATGGACTATATTTGTGTCAAAACACACACAAATGCTCAGATCAAGACACAAGTTTCAAATGAATATGTAAAATGACTAACTTTCAATTGCATCCCCTGTTGTTCTGTGCACTAAACACTGTAATAAAGGTGTTCCATTATGGTAATGGTGGATCCCACTTCCATCTTGTTTTATAATAACTCAAAGTAAAGTGCATAACTTTAACAATGGAGTAAACTGACTTCCCCATGTCGATAGTTGATGGCTGACTTCCTCAGTGCAAATGTGCATTGTGCAGCAGCACTGCAATCACTTTTATATTACTTTAGCTGATCAGAACCACCTAATCCATCTAGAAATGACCAAACTACAGCAACCTAGCATTAGTTTTCTCTTACTGACTGAAACGTCAAACCACTCACTGACAAAATTCAATTAGGTTTGGCTGTGCCACTTCTTTTCCAATACCGCACTCCCCCTTGTACCCCTGTGGATTTGAGTTTGCATTTCCTGATAATGAAGCTCACCAAAGAGCTATTATGCTGCCCTCTGGCTGAACTAGTGCATACAAGTATCTATAGGTTGAGGTGGAGGAGTGTGTTAACCTGCCTTTGTCCTGAAAAAATATTTATATTTTTATTCATTTCCCCATTACACTGTTTGAACTTTATTCTGGAGAAACACTAAACTTGCTAGGTATATTTTACCTTTGGCTATTAAACACTGACATGCCCGAAGATTGTGGATTTTTTAAAGTGCATAGTGAAGAATTACAAGAAAATGTTTTTTTTTTCTATCAGCAATTTGTAATGAAACAATTCAAATATCACTGACTTGGCAATGAAATGATTTGCATTCCTGTCAGAGGTGGTGAATATTTTGATGAAAATGCAGAAAAAGAGAGGCGATATCATGTCAGTGTAAATGACAGTCATTATAGTATCTCGTGCAAACATTATTAGATTCCATAAAGCAGTACAGCCGTATAGAGGATGGTGACTGATCTGTGGTTACCAAAGATGTAAATTCCAGATGGATACCAGTTGAGACGTGTTCTCTATCATAATTATAAGCCTTAGTCAATGAGCGTTTCAGACCAACATTTTTTTTCATATCTTAACTAGTTTTGAGTTTGAACCTGAAGACCTCTTGACATATTCTGCAGCTTGGGAGTAACAGCACAACCTTTACAACTGCAGCAGTGTCATAGATAAAGGTCTTGTTTCTAATATGATTGCACTATCGTTAGACTACAGCCTTAGAGAGTGCAAAAATATAACTAATAATGCTCTAATTCATCAGATGCTAGAGAAACCTTTATGCTGAATAAACTGGCACTGCATTCATGGAGTTCTAAAACGTGTTTTCATTGATTGCAGCAGGGCTGTCACAACTTCTTTAACCTTTAATACCCATTTCACTTTTCTTTTCTGCTTCACACAAAACACTCACCTATACTGACTGCAGTAACAGTAAGGTTTTGAACAAGAATCATTTTCCAGCCTGTCAAGTGAATCAGACTCAATGCCTCTAAATGAAAGGTATCCATGGAGTTTTTCACTAGTAATGTTACAAGACGCTATGCATAAGTGGGTCCCCATTTTGTTTGTTCACTTACACATGCATAGTAGTAGTAGTTCATGTTCCTATTCATGGTGTCACACCATTCCAGCCATCAGCAGGTGGATGTAATGTGCCAGCAGGATAGAAAAGAATGCACCTTTTTATAGGTAAAGAGATTTAAGTAGAAAACATTCAGGAAGCCCACTTTGTAGATGTTTTATGAAGGAGGATACACAGTTGCCACAAGAATGCTGGTGATTGTGCCGTTGTTACAAACAGGGTCTTCTCACGGATCATTTGGCTACTTTCATGGCTGCTTTCTTGTTTTTCACTGTTGCATTTGTTCCTAAATGGGCCTTTCAATGCCATTTTTAACTGCACAAACTTGCAGGCTGTTTTAGGGTGACGCAAACTTTTGTGACCGCAAGAACTACCCCTGTAGCGCCTCTCTCCTGGGAGATGAAAGTGCCAAATTCGCTACTTATGCTGACATACAAACCTCATTTGCTTTGTTTCTGACATAGAGCTGGAGTTGAATCCGGAAGCTACTATTTGCAATTGTGTAGCATCAGCAGTAATACAAGTGTTGCACTGGATCATCGTAACAAAGACAAAGTTATAAGTCGGTCTTTGTTCCAACCCTGCCCTATGGTCATGAACTATGGGTAGTAATCGAAAGGATGAGACTGCAAATACAAGCAGCTGAAATGAGTTTCCCTGGAGGGTGGCTGGGATCAGTCTTAGAGATAGGATGTTCAGACATCCGGAAGTCACTGCTCCTTTGTGTCAAAAGCAGTCAGCAGAGGTGGTTCAGGCATCTGATGAGGATACCTCCTGCTCACCTTCCTCTGGAGGTTTGCCAGCCATGTTCAACTGGGAGGAGACCTAAGGGTTGACCCAGAACTTGCTGGATTTATTACATGTCTCATCTGGCCCAAGAACACCTTAGGATTCCCTAGAAGGAGTTTGAAAACATTACTGGGGAGAGGGACATGTAGAATGTCCTTCATAGCCTGCTGCCACCATGACCTGACCCCAGACAAGCAGAAGAAAATGGATGGATTAATGGATGTGCTGTTAGGTCTGACAGCAGGATTATATTCATGGCATACCAAGAGGGAAACATTTTTCATTGTCAGAAGTCCATATGTAGCCCGTACATACAATAAAAGAAACATAGGTCACCATAAAGTTGGAGCAAAATATAAAAATGCCCTTTTTTGAATATAATATTGCTTTCATAACATTGTTTGCCTTAAAAATTGTCACTACAATCTCCAACTTATTTTAGAGAAACTTATGTACTATTTACTTTAGAGTTTAGATCTTAGCTGATGATTCCTCTGAAAACTGCAAAACAACGCTCTTTCGAAATCACGTGTTATGTTTGGGGGTGCTTAAATTGTGATCTTTATTTTTACACATGTACAGATTTACATGCAGATCAGAATGTTATTGCCCTTTTAGGCACATTTAGGCATGTCAGTGGCAGTGAGCATTTTCAGATAACTAATTCTTAGGAAGTAATATATCCCGAAAATGAGGATAATTGATTACTTTAAGGAGATCTCGTTGTGCTTGCAGTAAGGACCCTTCGTCGATATGTCTGTATATACATATATATATATATATATATATATATATATGTATATATATATATATATATATATATATATATATATATATATATATATATATATATATATATATAAAAAGATCCTGTATACAGTATATTTAGTATGAAGCTTAAATGACCAAACTCATGAGTACGGTTGACGCAAGGCTAAGAAAAACAAGCTTTTCAGTAAACAAGGAAATGTCTTAAACAGCATACATTCAGCACCCATGAGTTTTTTGTCTATATAGGAGTGTTGACTCTATGTGTATGTGTGTATAAGGTACTGAAACACTGCTGAGAAAATCTATGTTTAGCTACAAGTTGCACACTGCAGTGCATAAACCCATCAGCTTTACCATCAGGTTTAGTTCTGCATATTATAATTTAAATCAAGTGCTACCTGTAATATTAACACCAGCAAGTCATTACCATATTGAATTCTGAACCAATACTGTGATGATTTACTGAAACTGTAGACAAGCAAGAGCATCATTCAGGAGATTGGTATCCTGTCCCTGCCTCTACACAGCATTTTCATTGTGTGCCACTGGCTCAGATTGGCAGGAATTATGCTGTTTTTGATTTATGACTTGATTCTTCCGCTGTGGCCAGCTCAAATGGAGGAAAAGCTTTTAGAATTTATCGCAACGGCAGATGGTGAGAGGAGTGAAAGGCCAGAAAGAAAGTCATCTCTTAAGCATTTATCTTGTTTAGTAAAGGCAAAGACTGCAGCAGCATGATGTGAAACACAATGTTAAAGGGTAACACAATCTTACTGTAGTTTTGAGAAACACCTCCACATAACAGTATCACTAGCATGAGATTTATTTTTACCATAATGTTGTCTGTGCATGGTCATTATACAATGAGTTGCCAATTCATTAAAAATGCCTACACAATGTAGGCAAGAAAGGGCAAAGCTGTTTTATGCACTCTCATATTCAAGGATGGTCATACACACACACACACACACACACACACACACACACACACACACTTAGCAGTTTTGTTTTTAGGTTTTCAGTTTAGTTTTACCTGTAGATACAGTTTTTTATAGATTAAGAAAGGTGGGTCCACACAACTAAAAGCACCTTTACCAGCTCCTGATGTTATGCTGGGTAAAACCAGACAGCTATCTGAGGACCTTTTGAAGAACCGTAGTTAGCAAGCAGGTCTGAAATATACTAAGGAACCGAGGCATGCAGTATCTCAAAAACATACAGGAGGATTTAAAAGTAATTTCTGTGCTGCATCGGAAGCTAGTGAAGTGACATGAGTATTGGAGTATTTCATGACTCGAAGCCTTCCTGTCAAATCCAGTGAAAGAAGCATTGCAGTAATCTCATCTGTCTGAGCTGAATGCATGAGCCAGTTGCACTGAATTGGTTTGTGACATGAATCTTTTTGCCTGTGATGTCAGCTATTGGTGATAGAATGAAGTTCATGGAATATTTGAGATGTGACTTTGAAAGTTAAGGTTGGCATTGAGGATGACACACATTTCTGATATACAGACTGATATTTATGTGCTTTCCTGCTTCTGTTTTATCTGTAAAAAAAAACCCCAAAAAACAAAAAAACAAAGGCTGTAAGAATTATCTATAAAAAGTTTTTTGGGACTTTCAGTATGTGAGAGTGGCAGGGCTTAGTGTGTGCTGGCAGACACACGGAGACTGTTGTGTCGAGTGTTGCAGGCTGGTTTGTCTTGGAGTTGGAAATGGATGAGAGGAGCTCAACGGCTTGTTGGTAGCGCTGCAGGCTCGTTTGCTACGAGGGTTGGAAGCTACCCGGGAGCACAGAGACAAATAATGCTACTAGAGAGCTGAGGAATACAGAGTGCAAATTTAACTTGGAGAGTAACAGGTCTTAGCGTTAGTTCCATGATGGCAAACTGAAAGATCTGGTGCGAGTGGAGTGAAGAGCTGGGGTAGATGTGCTCCAGGGTTTTAGGTGTGTAGGTAATCAAGCAGCAGAGGAGATAGACGCCATGCACAGACAGACACACAAACACAACGAGAGAGTGACAAACCAGGGACCAACAAGAGACACAATGGAATGGAAAAACAACAAACACAAGGAATGGGAGGAGGCTAGGCAAGAGCCATGACAACTACGATGTGATCTAAAATCTGAATCAAGGATACTGTTATGTCTTAGAAATTTAAGTGACTGTTGGTAAACAACTTTTTCAAAGATTCTACCTTAAAAAGTGTACTGCGTGCTTTGCATGCTACTGTTAAGTTGTGTCAGTGACAAGTTAGCAGCCGAGTTTCAAGATCTAGGGCAAGTCTGCATACAGAACCTCTCTGGAGGAACATATCTGCCTTTTTAGTTTCATACAAGACGGAGAAAAGGTTATGCTTGTTTACCACCAGCTCAATCTCACTTTTTCTTGTCTAACACACGCACACACTTACATCACACATGCACACTCATGCATACACACAGACTTGCAACCAAATGTGCACTGAAAAAATCTACTTACGGACATGAGCACATTTACTTCTACATACATACAGTGAACATATGCGGAGTTACAGTAACATTTGTGAAGACACCCACATCCACAAGAACTGATACACTGACCCCAGCTTTACAAACATATACATAATGTACCAAACCCCCCAGTGTGCTTGAAAAATTATATGACTCGACATCCGAAGATATAAACCTGCATTAAACACATTTAAAAACACTTAAAATGCACACTAGCTCTCACACACATGCAGCACAGAGGCCTCCTAGAAATGCGTGCACGCTCACATTCAGACAAAATCACTTTTGCTTGCTCCAGCTTTTCCTTTCTTTCACTTTGTTCTGCTCTCACCTCTGAGGCATAATCAGCCTCTCTAATCCATTCCCTTACATTAAGTGCTGCTTCCTCCTCTGTTTGGCCTCTAGCGCTCACTGCACTAGCTGTTGACAGCACCGTTGTTTTCCTCAGAAAATCCCCTCCCGGTCATGGCAGGGAGATGGAAAGGAAAGAGAGACAGATCCCTCTGGCACCTCTTGGAAGATATCCTCATATTTTGTTTCCCCCCTTAAAGAAGATGGGCTTCTTTTTCAGCTTTTGTTTGGGGAATGTCATTGAACAAAACAAGCAAGTTCTGCCAGCATCCCTGCCTTTGGAGTTGAGCTATTTCTAGCAACGGATCAGAAGAGGAAGCTTTGTATAGGTTCTTAGTATTTTTGGTGAGATGTATTAACAGTAGCAGAGTATGGCACATGCCACATAAGTAGAATTATTATAAAATGTAACTATGGTGTAAATATAGAAACATGGAAAAGGATGAGGAGGCCTTAAGGCCAGTTCAGTGTTTCTGGGTCCGCATATGAAAACAGCTCACACGTGCAAGCCTTATAAATAACACAATCAAGGGTACGCATATATGTTTCACATATCAGCAACAGCAAGAATAAGCTCATCTGTTTGCTGTATTTAGCTAAAAACATGAAAAACAAAACAGTAAGCATGAGTGCTTAATGAGAATATGATGGCACATATACAGTACAATGCACATACTTAGCATTCAGTTTACTTTTCATCCAGAACTATCAGGACTGGAGTGCCAACACTGCAAGCATTCTCATTTGACTTCTATACAGAAGTTCAATCCAAATTATGAACTATTCACCACATGGACCCTCACAGCCACACTGATGCAGAATGCATAACTCCCCTTTGGAATACAGTCAAAATTTTAACAATGATTCACTGTACTGGAAAATAAACTATGCAGATTTGTTTAAAAAAAAAAAAAAAAAAAAAAAACATGGATAGGGAACTCATATACCTCCATGAAAAATATTCCACACCACAGAAATGAATTGTTGGTAGTTTGACAAACTATAACCCATTCATGTCCCACATTTACACACTATTCCTGACAAGCTCATTTTTGCAATAATCAGCAAACATTGGTAGCAACATATGTCCGTCTAAATGACTTATCATCTCACATTCATTACTAATTTATACAGAGCTGTTACAGCATCTCCATGCTACTTTTTGGTGTCTTTGCAGCCTTAGAAAACCAAATGTTTTCCTTAGGAGTACGTGGAGAGTGACAAAAAGGTGGTGATATTCTAATTTTATAAAAAACCCATAGAGGTGGCTTATAAGTCATTTTTGGGTCACTTAGATTATTTCATTGCTTGGTTTTTATTTTATGCAGTTTGCATGAAAGTAGTTATTAATAGTATTATTGCATAGCATGTACTGCATTGTCATTTAGTAAACAAAGCCTCCAGATATTGTTGCAAATAAGGTTGAATTTGTCCTGTAAGCAGGGAGCATACATGTTAGACATTATTAACTTTAAATGAAACTGCCAAATCTAATCTAAATCTCCTATGTAAAACAAAACACTATCCCTTCCATGTGTGATGCACCTCCATCTGGTTTATAGCTGTTATTTGTCACCCCAATACAATGGAGCAGGAAGACTCATCCCTACCAGGCATGAGGGATTGAATTGTGGTCCCAGGTGTGTGTCTGTTTTGGTAATACAGTCCTTTCCAAGCGTTTGACACAATAGAGGCTGATGGGTCTTCAGACATGCATCGGCAATGAAAGTTTAATATTTTAAGTTCTGTATTATACCAATTTTCCTGTCATCTCGCACGTCACCTGTGATCCTAACAAATAATTCATTAGTGTTCTCATTCTATCAAGGTGTCCCAGCTAAAACACGCCTGAGGGACTAATATGTCCTGTGTAGACAGCTGCTTTCAGTGTTTTGCTGTGAGCTGTTGTTACACAGCAAATATAAAACATGTAGCCCATGGGATTCAAATTAAGCTTCATAATGTATAATAAAATAATGGTGATGGATTATTGTTCTCTGCACTGGAGTGCTATTCTTTAAAACCTAAAACTAAAATGGAGGTTGTGTATTAGGAGAAACAAATCTTTTATTATGACATTTATTTTATCAAGCACACCAGATTTTCTTTTATTTAATGATTATTGAGTTGTGTTTGAACAAGGAAGACTATTTTCCATTTATGAAGCCAACCCTCCTGGTTTCTTCTTGTCAAGGCCAGTAAAGCAAGCAGAGGGAGGTCTAGCCATAAATTATGACTTAATTCCAACACGAATTGTGTTGGTTAGTTTTTCAATTATTTTTAAATCCACCCAAAGTCTCTTTTAGTTTGTTTTATATCACCATCATGAGTGTCATAGAAAGGAAGAAGACTAATAACATCTTAAATAAGTACTTTATGCCATTCACAGAATTTCACATTTAGAAATATGCAGCATTCTGAAAGGTGACAGAAAATAGGACCTTTTTCAGAATCTGGGTACCACATCAAGAGGAAGAACACCATCAGCACTGGCAAATCTGTGACTGAGTATTGATCTTTACTATATTCCTTTGTCAACTTTTTTGTTGCAAAAGACCTCTAGGAGACTGATCAGCTGCTAAGCCACAAACGGATACAATAAGTGCATCAGATTAGTCACAATTAATATAGATTCCTTTGGAGACAGCTCCCGGTGTACTGTGTAACCACTGAAGATCTAAGCTGCACCAAGATATGCCAATGCAACTCTCACACCTCCACACTCTTAATATAGATCTGTTATTTTTTGCTGTTTTTTTCCCACCCACTTGAATAGCAAGTAGATCCAAAAAGTCCAAATCTTGAAGTTTTGAGGCTGTGCCAAAGAGACGGGTGGGTGGTGTCAAGTTCTACACGGCGGCAATACACTTTGCAGCTGTCAAATGGAAAGGCCATGATTTGATTAAAACAATAGTAAAGCACATAACACACACAGTGACTTTAAATTAAATTGCACTCAGAAAGTGTTTTATTGACCTACAACCCTTTCACTGACAGTGTATGGTTGCTAACAAAACTATTATTTAAATCTCTAAAACAGATGTTCATCAGAGCTTGATGATTATGTTTTTCAAAGCAGCTTAAAATTAGGAGTGCTTAAAAAAACTATAGGACTGCAATGACCGTTTATCAATCAACGTATTTTTTCTTCCTTTTAAAAGAAAGGATAAAAGGAATATGCAAGCAAAATAATTTCATTTTTTTGATTACAGAAAATATACTGGGTTTCTATTTCTTTCTTCCTCAAACTTATAAGAAATTCAGATAAAACAGTTCAATACAATAATATAAAAATCAGGTCAATAAAAGTATAGAGAACAAATAACATAATACTCTTTATTCCTATATTTAAAGCCGCCAGTGGGTACAATTTACCCACTAATAGAATGCATTCATTTTCAAGATACAAGATACAAGGTTCAGTTATTTATTATTCTACAACACGGGGTTGGATAATGAAAAGCCACTTGTAGTCTCTGTATTCTGCTCACAAATGACAACAAAATTACATAATGATAAACTCTATTTTTTGTCTATATTTTCTTAATGAGATTACAAGGTGCTTCCCTGAGAAAAATAACCGAAGATAAAAGGCGCAGATAAAAACAACGCAGACGAAGAACCAAATAACACTGAAATCATAAAGCACCAGGGGATGAAATAAAGGTAAAAATGTTGAAGGTGTGAAATTGTGCCATCTTTCCTGATCTCTGTTGCTGGTGACAGTTCCGTGGCATACACTAAATAGGAAGGGGGAAAGAGTACTTTAGAGTATTTCATAAATGCTTATAGGCTACATTAGAAAATATTACAGCTTTGAAAGGAATGAAAAGATCATTTATAAAAAGAAAAGCCATTGCATATCTATATATATGATATATCTATTATGATTTACATAGAGCTGGAGGAAAAATATATTCTAATTTTGTACATTATTAGTCATTCTCCCAGCTGGTGAATAGCTATGCATTCAGCCTCAAGGAAAGGCTAGACTTTGTGCAGTCTGCAGTGTTTAGTTTGTGCGTTGGCATATCAGAACCTTTTACTGTGTGTTTTGTGCAACATGTTAGTGGTCAGATGTGTGTGTGTGCGTGTTCGAATTACAAATAAGAACACAGAAGTGAGAGAAGAGTAATGTATGCTTTATATCTCTGACAATAATTGTAAGCAACAGAGGGGAAGTTACAGGTGATTTGAAGAAAATAGATAGACTAGCTATTTACTGTTTACCTTCTGCTGTACAAGGCCCATCCTAAAGCGGAGGGTGACGCAGTCTTATGTTTCGTGAAGGCTGTAGATTGCTGTCAGATGACGATCCATCTGATCAACACAGTAGGTATCACTCAGTCCCAGCAATTTTGAACAATTGGAGGTGCTACATAACACACTTTAGGAAAATATTTGAATATCTCATCAAAACCAAGTTCCACACAAAAACAACCGCAAGTAAAGTTGCAAACTACAAACATTCCATAAAAAATAACTTCAAGCACACTGAATGTGGAGAATGGCCTCTCCCAAGGGTGTCTTTTGGTTGTGACAACTTCCCACTGGATATCAAATCATGGGTTTCTGACATTGGGGTTGTATATCTCCTGTTTGCTGATGATAATATTCTTTGTATTCATTGAAGATTGGGCTTTGATGTGCACTGGAATAGTTTTCAGCTGAGCCTGAAGTGGCCATGAATGAAGTCTGACAATTCTAAGTCGAGAGACAGAGAGAGTGGAAGAGAAAGAGGAAAATAGGACTTTATTTCGAAAACAGACAATTGCAGAACTGCAGCGAGGACAGTGGACATCTGTTCTATGTACCTCTTCTGAAACACTCGACTTTGGATAAACTCCACTGCAGGCCTACTCCATAGATGAATTGCCTTTGTGTATGACATGTTCAATTCAAATAGACTTGCATTACCCTGCCTTGCCTATAAAGATTATTTCAGGTGGTCTAGGAGAACTCCTTTGCAGGATGAGCTAAAGCAAGCTACTATAGAAAAGGACACTGTGGCTGATTTGCTTTCCTTGCTGCCATTGTGACTGTGATCAGGAAAAAAAAAAGGAAGTTGATAATAAATGGCCTGATTAATATTCTTTTCTTCCTTCTCTTGTAACAAATCCAAGCTGGATGTAAAGGTAAAGTAATGGACTATAAATTAAACAGGAATGGCAAGGTGAAAAGGAATAGAGGAAAAAACCTTTCACCAACTTGTCTTCGACTCGGCTCAAACAGTTCCCCTGTAATTCACCGTCATGTCAATCCCAGTGTAAAACTCTGGGGAAGGAACGGGTTGTCAAGAACAATTAGGACAGGTGATAAGTCTTTATTCAGCTCTTGCTAATCTCATCTTTAATCTAGCTGCTCTCCCTACTAAATTAAAGAAAGGCTCCCGGTTAAGCCACAGACAGAAGCGGCCCATTTGCTTCAGACCTTTTAGCATTGTTGGACCTCACGCTAGGCAGCAGACGCGACATGGATTAGGAGTATGAATTATTTATTGTAACTAAGCATGCATTGAGGGCAGAGTGTTATTGGGTAGTTTAAAAATTATGACACAATCAGCTGAAAGTGTGTAAAATGTAGATTTATTTCATAATTTGATCCACAAAGGATTTTTTGAGGATGCATGCTTTTTGTACAATGCCCTTCTATATTAACCTAATCTAATCTATGAGTCCACAGTAACTGTTGTCAAATGGCCTTTCTGAGAAGACAACGCACTATTGCAATCATTAATCTTGCTAAGGAAGAAAACATGAGTAAGTTTCTCAACGTCCTGAATTGTGGTAAAATAATGACATCAGAGGCCGTTTTCTTTGCTTTGTCTTCAGTTATTTATTTATTTATAGACATTTATGCCTTTTATGACAGTGGTGGTAGAGAGATTGACTGACAATGTGGGCTGAGACAGGTGACTGTGACATGCAACAAAGCCGGCTGGGATTCAAAGTGCGGACCATTAGGACACCGGGCACCCCCACTTTGACATTTAACTGTAGATGTAGGTATATCTACATATCTAAGTCAGCTATTGTGAGTGGTTTTACCTTCTTTGTGATCTGGTCTGAATATGAGAGTCAGCGAATAATGAAGGATGAGTAACTGACCAGGCACAAATTAGGTCATCTACGAGAAAAACAGGTCCTGCAGAGATGTGCAAAATTTGTTTTGGTGGAGGTTTAATTGTACTCTCCCCTACTGATGTGTCTGTGATTGTTTCTTGCTAAGTATGTGTTGCAAGGGTTGATGAAATAGCCTATCTAGATAGTCGTGCATAGGAGAATTCCCAGGGTTATGGGATTTTGATGTCTGTAATTTCTCAGTTTCCCAGTGGATAGACGTATTCTTATAGTTCTAGGGATGGCTGACAGTTTTATTGCCAACAGACAGCTCTCCTGCATTTTAGTCTTAGTTAGTTAGCATTCTCTTGTTGCACAGTGTTGAACGTGTAGGTTCTATGATGGTTACCAGTGTCTGACTTCTAGCAGGTGATGCAATCCTGCTGCTATAGACAATGGGATTCGTGAAGAAAGAAAGACATTCTATAGGAGCATCAAAGAAATGCTATTAGAAACGCAATGCAAAGCAGAGAGGAGGCAGGGAGAGGGAAGAAGAAAACTGCTCAGCTGAACTAATGTTGACTAATCCTAAAGTAGTTCTGTCTTTGTGCTTACATTTGTCTGTCATCATCCACTGTATTCTCCGAGGACTGATAGAAATCTTCCGAGCTGAAGAATTGCATACCTTAAAGTGAAATGTCTCTTCAAATCCTGTCAGCATGTCACTGCAACAAATGCCATCCAACAAACAATCCAAAAAAGAAGGTTGGCACTTCCACAAGCCCTGTTAACTAAAATTCAAATGACTTTAACCTTCCATCACTTTCTTTGTTGCTTCTCTACCTAGCCTCCTAAATAACAGAAGGCCCTCATCTCTACGTCTTTGTTGTCCATCCATGCCTGCCCCTTACACTTAGCCCTGTTACCATGCAATCACCATCACATGCAGGAAAACAATCAAAATATCCATCGTGCAACAAGGTTTTGAAATCTTTGATTTAAACTTTGCAGAGCTAAACAAAAAACCCCCAATGTATTTCATGTTTCCTGCAGCATTGCTCGTTTGTTGCCCCACTCCCAGAAGACAAGTCTTTGAACTTTTTATACAGGACAGTGTTACAGGCACATAAAAGGGCTGAGAAACAATGGGACAAGAGATGATGTAACAAGTATCCCATCGAGCTACTGAAGCCTGTGTGATGAAAAATGTGCAGCTATGTTAATACAGGTTGGGAGTTAGCCTTTACGGGGCCCAATATATTAGAAGATTGTTGGATAACCTCTACATCAGTCAAATTCCACTCTATTGACATTTGGGGGGTGGGGGTTGGCCTGACTGAGGGTTGAAATAATTGCCCTTGAAAGAAGGCGAATGTTCTTTATTTGAACAGAAAGCATGTTGCTCACTCAACCATGTAAAGATCCTGCCACCACCCAAGAACTGCCACACTAATAATTACATTCTGCTTTCATCAAGATCGCTCACATTTGGAGGCTGTTGCGAGGCGAGGCAGAGTTGACAAAAGAATGCTGCGGCCTGCAGAGGGAGAAATAGCTGTGCTTAGACAGATTGCAGCTGTAGAAAGTTCATGCACCGCTAGACTCAATTATAAACTACCCCAACAAATCCTGCTTGCTGAGAAAAAAAGGATGTAAATTGTGTTTACTGTAGCCTTGTCGACTACACACAATTTAAAGGTATGCCATGTATGTTAGTCACCACCCCTACAGACTTTCCCTTCATCTCTCGTAAATGAGTTTAGTGGAAAAAAAAAAAAAACTGTAAAAAAAAAAAAACATACAGTAATTAACCTTGTTGCACCATTAAAAGTAAAGAAATCTGTTTAAATATGTAAGCCACTGCTGAAGAGCACAAGTACTAGAAACTTCAAAGAAATTGTTGGAACGTTGAGTGTAGGAAAAGTTAACTTCAGATCCACTAACATATTCCACATGACCACCTTACATATAGGCCACTAAGAAATGCCTGACTGGCTCACTTCTCTGAACTCATAAATAAGAACCAAAACAATTCTAGGGTCCTTTAACAGTTGCTGACAGCCTGACACATTCCATATTGCCTTTGACTCGGGTGGTAGAGCCCCTATGGTAGGAAAGTGCTATGTTAGTGCAGACCATTTTCCATTTAGATCTACATGACCCAGTGAGTTTCTGTCAAATACCATGTGTAACATTTTTTTTTAGCCTGCATCAGACATAAAATAGCAACAATTAAAATGAAAATAAATCAGAAAATGTTTGATCATGTTTACATAAAGTTATTTATTAGTTAAAGCCATCTATTTGACCATTTGACCCCATTATTACCTAATTTTTAAACTCTTTTTGGAGGATTTCTAAAGATTTTAAACCACTTCTTGTTAACAGGAACTTTTGCTGGTGCTTTAAAGAGCTTTGAAGTTACACTATATCTCAAAAAAGTGATTCAGATTCAACAGTATCCTTGAGTCCTTTCATTCAGGTTTTCAAGTTTACCGCAGCGTAGAGTCAGCACTGGTTATAGCGGTGCACGATGGAAGAATTAACAGTGACTAAGAAAAAAAATATCAGCCCTACTTCTCCCAAACCTCAGTGCAGTCTTTGATAACATAAACCATGAAATCATTGCATAGCCTTAAAAGGCACTAGCCTATCTTACATGTTTTTCAGATGTATATGTAACAGAACCTTCAGATCCTGTGCTGTTGTCATCTAGAAAAATAATAATTTTCCTTGTACCTTTTTATTTTACTGAATTTTAACTTTTGCTTTTTTTTTCAAAAAGACACACATTGTATTGTGTTAACACTGTATTTTAAGGACTTGCATTTTTTAATTTTAATTTTAATTTTCACCTTTTATCTGCGCTGTTTTAATCTTGCTCTGTGAAACACACAGAGCTGCATGTTTGTATGAAATGTGCTATGTAACTAAAGTTGTGGTGAGTTGAGTTTCATTTCCAGATTATCACAGCGAAGCTGGCAATTTCATAATTACATCTGAGTTAGGTTTGCTAACATTTTATTGATTTGATTGGTTTTCTTGCTGAGACTGAATGCTGCTTGAGTAATGAATAATTGGTAGTCGTGCACAACTCAAAACATTGCCTCACTTCATGCTTTCATTTCTCTCTACAGCGTTGTGTATATAACTTAAGCCTGTGGGGAGTAGGTGCTCAAGTCATTACTGATACTCCCTCAATTAATTCTGCATCACAGGAAATTATAAAAGCATTAGACAGACATTTACACACAACCATTCCTCCCTCTCATTTTCTGACTTTGAGGATGCACATGTACTGAGGTGCAGAGTAGTGTGAGCTACGTGTCACACACTCTATGCACCAAATGACCCTATGCTATCTTGTCTATATCCTTCATACGGGTGAAGGCAATATAGCCAAGGACATTTGGTGGAGCTGCGTGATGGATTTTGCAAGCATTCTCACCCTGGTTACAATAATTGTAGGTTCAGTCTCTTGTTCAAGCACTCATCAACAGATGACATACAGTAGCTGAAGCTGGGGAGCATATGATGCTGCAGAGATTGAACATTTCTCACTGCTTGCCCATCCTACAGCCAAGGAGCTCACAGTAAAATGACCCACTGTAACAAGACTTCTAGAGATGAAGGCAATGTGCGCCTGAAAAACAGATGAAAGGAGGGTTAATAGCAATATAAGAGGAGAGACATGAAAGAAATGTAGGAGATGAAAAGAGCCTGGTAAATAAGGGCAGTACAGGGGGTGAATAAGTGAAACAAGGGAGCATCTGGATTAAAACACAAAAACAACGAGATGGTGTGGGCTGAGAGAGGTTTGGACTAGAAGATGAGGCCAGAGCTCAAGCTGGTTTCAGGGACAGAATCACGATATGTCTAAAGTAAAATATGCATCTCTTCAACTCAAGACAAATACATCAGTTATTGTTTATTGTTCCCTGTTCTTATTTAATGAGGTGTCCAGCCCCAAACTTTGTCATCGCTCTTGCTAAACTGTCATCTATGAATCTGATGTTAACTGATATCTCCATCTACACTGATGCAGAGGAAGCAGATGGCCAAAGCATCATTCGCAGTTAGTGTTGTTAAAACTTCAGCCACCCCCTACAGCCATTATCATACTGTGGCACTAAATTCAAACAGTCAGCATCTTTACCATGGTTTTCTCATAGCCTACGAGTTTGATAAGATGACTGGTAAGTCTTTAACTTGTTGGGATCAGTCTGTGTACATTTTTGAGAACATAAATTCAGAAGAAAAACATTACACAAACAAGTAATGAGTTAAAATGTGAGGTGAGTAGAAATCCCTTCTGCATGGCCAGGATTTAACTAAGTAGCACCTCCTAAAAGCAGATTAAAAGGAGTAAAGTGCATCCGTATTACCCAGCAGTTTCTTTTCATTTATCTTCTGCAGATTTGTTTGCATAGCTTTAATCTCTTAATTTGTGTGATGTTATTATCAAGCAGCACGGAGAGTAGTCATATGTACTGGCCTAAGATTGGCAAAGGGGCACAAACTCTTCCTGTGAACATATTTTCTTACATGTGTTATTTGTATGTCGGTGGAATGTCCATGTATTGTAGAGCCAATCAGCAATCAGCGTATGAACACAGGAAGAGCAGGTAATTTACACTGTAATATCCCTAAGGAGAAGAGTCTCATTTCTCAAAAGGGATAGCATATCTCATGTTTTTTTTTTTTCCACATTTCTCTGTTTGGTGGTGCTCTTTAAAGCTATAGAGACCTTTAAGAAAAATATGAAAACTCTTAGTCTTAGAAGCATCTTTGTATTTTTCAAAGCCGTACTAACATGTTGTAGAGTTGCTATACTCTATAACATACACTCAGGGCATCCCACACTGCTCTCTTAATCACCCGTTTAAATAAAGACATTTGTTTTAAAGAATTTGCTTCCTTGTGTGTCTGGTGTGCGTCCCACTTACTCAAAGACATTGGGTTTAAATTTGTCCCACAATGACCCTAAAATATTCAAATCCAAACAGAAAAAAAGGCTTATTGTTTGTAGTGACAAATGTCTGACACAATCAAACTGCTGTTGCAGCCCACCTGGATCTAATTTGATGCACATTTACTTCCTGCAATGTCGTGAGCTTTCTAAAGAGAGCTACAACTCTGTGATAGTTTGGACATTAAGGGAACCATCAAGCAATCCTGTGTAGCATTACGCTGTTTTGTTCAATGTACAGTAGTACCGACATAAAGTAAAAGCAAGTGTATTCCTTTATAACAACTTAGCAAAATCCCTTTGCCATCACAGCAATAGATGCCACCTGCCATTAATTTTTACATTGCTGCCTTTGCTAATTATCCATATTTCTTCCTGCAGTAGAAGTCATGTGCAGTCTGCCTCGTGCTTCATTCTGAGCCAGCTACTCTTGACAACTAAAGATGTTTTAATGTGCCGCAATTAAAAAAAAAAAAACGTCGAAAACAATTAGAGTCCTCTTAGACAGTCAAACCGTGACAATCCTTAGAGTGGTAATTATCTCCTGCTGAAGAATAAACTGTGTTGTGTGAAGCCATAATTTCTTTCAGGATATTACTCATTATAATAAAAAAAAAGGGGGAGATGGCACAAATAAACAAATAGATGTAGGTGAAGAATGGAAAAATGCTGCCGAATCAGCTCAGCGTTTGACAGCAGTGATGAGCAAGATGTTGCAGAATATTTATATCTGATGGATGGAAGATCTAATCTGATCGAGGAGATAAATGTAACAGAAGTCCCTTGTTTATCTAATATATATCAGTTCTTTACACCTGCTTTTTAATAATCTATCATGTAAAATGCTAAATTCCCTTGCAGTTCCATTTTTTGATTCTAAAATATAAACAAACCAAATGTGTAAATAATAAATAATGCCATAAATTTCTCAATTTGATTTGACATTTATAGAACCAAATCTACAGAACGCATTCCCAGAATCTTTCACTCTTCAGACTCCCCCAGAAGTGGTGTGCAATGCAACGCTGTTCACACTCGTCGCTTAGTGCCACCCTGTCAGGACTCCTTGGTGTCACATTCACACACACTGGGTTTCCATTAACATCATTTTATAATGCACAGCATAGTCTGACTGACCTATAAAATACCCTGGACATCAGACACAGATGCCATGAGTCTGAAGCCAAATGGTCTCAGCTGGTGTCTTCGCTGACGCTTTCTTTTCAGGCAACACAAAGTGAAGTTTGGCTTGAAACATCAGCTTCATGTTGCAAAAGGGTTTATTTTAAACCAAACCAAGTCGCAAAGTAAACTGTAACTAAGAAAACCAAAAAAATAGTTGACTGACACAAATGATAAACCTCAGTCTCCTTGGTGAAATTCCTGTGACCAGTAACATTTTTAAGCCAGAATAACTTTTATACATCTATTGGTGTTAAATATTGATGCAGGTGGCACCAACACCAAAGTACATCTTGTGCGTATCTCTCAGATGCCAGTGACTTTGACAAAATGGCAGTTTTTGATGCCCTGAGAGTAAAAACAGGTTGGCAATGCAGATGGCTCTTGCCATCAGAAAAGAAATCCTTTCTGCAACTCAGTAGCTATTTATATGGGCATCTCCATTCTTAAAGGTGGACATTTCACTTAAAAGCTCATTTCAGTGTTGAGGTAATTAAACTATATTGCATACATTAGAATAGCATTATTTTTTAACCGACAACTAAGTAAGGAAAAGATGATGTTAACCTTGCTGGCATGACATGACGTGGCAGATTCTGATAGATCTGTCAGACTGGTCACCTGGTAAAAACGACATGTCATCACACATCATATGATGCTCTGAGGAAGATCCCAGACACGACTGAAACATGTCAGCAAGGTAAAAATCATCCTTTCCTTACTTAGTTGTCAGTTAAAAAGTAACGCTATTCTAAAGTAAGAAACAACAAAATGAACATAATCTGTCTATATTGCACACAGAAGGATTCATACTAAGCTACTAGAAGATGGATCCAGCCATGTTACCCAAAACAAAACAGGATCAGTTTTATGTGGCAATTTCCACACCAACTCTGCAGAAAATGAAAAGGTTTAAACTGGTTGCCATAACATGAGATCAACACATTTAGCCTTTACATTACTTTACAGTGTCATCACAGCAGAATAAAAGATTTTTCATCATGATATCATGGCAGTGAGGACAGTTTGCAATATGCTCTTCAACTCCTTTAGTTTTTTCTAACACCTATATAGCACAGAGTCATTTGTTTTGCAGAATTTTGACATAAATATGTTTATTTAGTTTAAAACACACAAAATATTCTCCCAAGTTATCAACAATTTTTTTGCGTTTGTCCCAGCTATGCTTGCTTGTTGCACATTACAAAAAGTGATACGGGTTATTGACTCACACTTTGTTGGTACAAATGTATTTGGCTGGCATCAAAGACAAAGTTCCATTTCTTCATTGAAGGATCATCAAACATCCGATAATGTACTTTGAAAGTATAAATTTACATATTGCCCATAAAAACAATACAATAATGAAATGAAACTATAGATTAATGACTTGTGGACGCATCATGTCATCTGAGAGAAATGATGCATGTTTTGACCAACTGAAAGACATTAGCAGTCGAAGAAATGCCAAGCACAATGAGAATCTGAAGGCCTCCACAAAGTAGCTGATTGCATTATGGGTTTGCTATGCAGCTGGCAGCTGCTTCCTGACAATATGATGATGGAAAACTCTTGTCGCTCCACTTCAAAATAGTCAATTAACGGAAATGAAATTGTGTGATGTCTGTTGCGATGCAGATGCTGAAGGCAAAGATGACAAACTAGAACTGCAGAAGAAATCCTATTGCCGGTTAAAATTTACAAATATTTATTGCTTAGTTTTTTTCTCTAACCCTTCTTAAGACTGTTGTTGGACACTGTTGTAAAACGCGTATTAAGCTTTCGATAAGAATGAAATGCATGAATACACTTTGGAAGTGTATGTGGTTAATGAAAACTGGCCACTAAGGTTAATTGCATTAGCATATTAACAATATTTATTTGCATCCTTCATTACTATGTCTTGGTGCTATGTTGCAAGCAAAACACTGACTTACTTTAAATTGTTCTTTAAGGAATATATGTATTTCTACATGTTCATGCATGTCCCAGCAAAGTGAAATAAGGTGCCAATACTGTCTTGATATTGATCTGAGGGATCATGGCTGCTTCTCAGACAGCAGTGACCATCTGCAGTTCAACACCTGGTTGATCAGATTAAGTATGTTCATTTCCCACAGACGTAGATGCCCCATGTCCTGAATCAGTTTTCTGTAGCATTTTCTAGCAGTAGAAACAGGATTCTTTGTGCATCTTCAAGCAAAATGCAGATAAAGCAGATGCTTCTCAGCTCAAGGAAAGTAGAAATCCTGGTGTTACAAAATATTTAAAGAATCAAATCAGCCCAGTGCTAATATGCAGCTGGCCAGACCTATATTTTGTATGGAGACAATGAATGTTTTCAGCCTCTTTATAAACGCGTAAAATAAACCATGAAAACCAAACATAAAATTAAAATCTCTGTAAATCAACTAAAATTAAAGGTTTCTGTCAAACGTCATATGGTTGAGCAGCATCTAAACCTATCAACTGTTAGATCAGGTGGGAAGCCAAGATGCTGTGGAGCTGCTGGAGAGCAACAGCGGCATCTGACTCCAAAAACGGAGGCCGCCGTGTTCTCATATTATCATTGTCTGTGTTTGCATAATGTCAGAGCAAGTCGGGATCAAGTCACACAGAAATCTAAGTGGCATTTATTGTGTTGCGATTGCTGGTGATCGAATCTGCGCAGGTCTGACTCTTCTCATACGAGTGCTGTATCTGTTAAACTCTGATGACAGCACTGTAGTGTTAAAATATTAGTCTTGCTTGCTTGCACAATGAAAAAAAAAACTCAAGCTGTCTGCAGCAGCCCACTTTTGTACTAAATTCTCCACCAGTGTTGGTCTTTATATACGTTACATTAGAACGAGTAATCACATCACAGAGTACCGGTCAGCAAAACTAATGCATTATATTACTTGTGAATTTCTTTGTGTTATTGTGTTATCCAGCTGTGTCAGTTGAAGCTGGAGTTTAAAGAACACCAAATCCTCCACTCCTACACATCTTGTATTGAACATGTAGAAATTGAAAACAAGTGACTGTGGTTTAACAAGCTGGCAGTCTTACAGCTTCCAAGCTGTAACCATCTACTAGTCCCAACATCAGCTGCATGCTCACACACCCTCTGGACGTAACCAAGTGGCTCCTGAATGTATGCAAGCCTATCGCTCACATTAGCAATCCAGCAAAGAACACAAAGCAGCGCAAAAGAGAAATAATCAAGAGTCACGTTTCTCCTCTTTGCATCCTCTCCAAGCTTGTGTGTTCTGGACCAGTCTGTCAACTGAACACAGAGCCAAAGTGATATCTTGTTAATTCCTGGGAAGATAGTGAACAAGCTGACAAAATGTCAAAGTAACAGAGTGTTAGTGGTATTAGCAAAAATAAAAGAATCACTTTACTTTAACAGGGTATTGAGGAAAACGCTGCTGCTTTACACTGTTCCCTACAGGCCTTTTGCTAGATCTGTTGTCTGTAACATACCTATATCATGTACATAATGAAATAAATAGAAATGCATATCCCACATATACTACACACACATATATGATCCACTACCATAAATTATGCATCTTGTGCTTGTTTTTTTTCTGGTTTCTAGCTTCCTTTTTAAATCTCTATGTAATTCATCTGGATATTTGTGCACAAAAGTCCTCCATAAATAAATGTAGTATGAATTGTGTTCTGTGTGGTGCGGAGCGCATCGGTTTGAAGTACCACAGTTTTCTTGCATGTACATGTAGTAGGCACACATGCTGTCACACAAAGACACACAGCCTTCAGCCTTCTTCCATGAAAGGAACTGAAAGAAGTCTAATTGGCTGCATTACTTGTCCCCCTACTTTCATGGTCACTGAAGGAATCTTACTGTATGAAGGATGGAAGGAATAGAACTGCTCCAGACATTCAGAAGGAGGCAGACAAGTAGAGGGAAGATGGGGATTTTTTTTCCTTTTTCATTTGAAGAATCAATTATTTGGGATGTTTATGTGCTGCAAGGTCTGTATTCAGTCCTTTTACACTTCAAAAATTGAGAAAATATGTAATTTGCCAAGGAGTATATCTTGCATGCAAGAAATCCTCCACCATTTGAGAAAAATGAGTAAAGAAACAATAATACCATCTTACAATAAGGATTAGTAGAACAAATTCAAACATTTACATTTTTAAAGGTCTCTTTCATAATCATCTAAATGACTGTACTGCTGGAAGAAACTAAGCTTGAATTCTTAACTAAAATAGCTTACTTTTGTGACATTTACTTAAAAAATAATATGTCAAGAGTATTCCTGTTGCATTCATGTCTGCACCGAACAGACACAACCTAAACTCTGGTGCCAAAAACCTCTTGAGAGTCTCCTCAGACAGCCTCGAATCTCTGCCTTTGTGTTGATGTAAACAGCTTAACCTGAATTAGACTAAAACCCGAGTAATGACCAAAAGCCGTTCCCCCTGTCATTTCTTTTCATAGTTGTGTCGGTCTGAAGTGATTTTAGATTTTGCTCCATTAAACTAATTGCTGACTAAAACAGAGAGCGCTTGTGTCTGCCAAAGGCCTCGTGGATCCCAGGGGCTCTCTTGAGCGGTGCAGCTGACGTCGAGTGCTGCTCGGTGGGTCTGGGGCTCCATCTGTGCCAGCTTTCTCCCACAGGGTGCCTTGTACCCGACCGACCCCCCTCTCCCAGACCCACCCCGACCCCCCCAACCGCACTGCTGGACTGTCGTGCATCTGCTTCCCCCTCTGACAGTCTGTTACGTTGAGGAAACGCACGATGGTGTGCTTAGACACACTACCACAGATGCACACTTCTACATAAAGCACACATTCTAGTGACTAATCTGCCCGATGATTTATGTGTCGCACTTTGTAATGACTGCGACTGCACAGTCAAAGCGAACACAGTTTTATGCTGACAGGGAAAATTTGACTGTTGTTCAGTCTCAAAATGCTGCTATGAAATTTGTCATGATTTAGGAGAATAATCATCCATGAGAGACCCAGCCAGCTTGAGCTTGAATAATTTTCTGACTTATGATTATGAATTGACAAACCTGCAATGAATGCCAGAAATTCTTGTACTGTAACTAAATGAAAACATTATTTAATTTTTAAAAATCAGAATTTGTGAAAATGGTTTTCTGCTCCCTGCAATCTACCACAAACTACTGAAGTAAATTCCATGGTTGTGAATTGGAACTGGAATTCCGTAGAAAATACCTACTAGAGCAGACACTTTGGGTTGTTTTTTTTTTCTTTCTCCCCACAATTGGTGATTATTGTTAGAGAAGCCCAGTACAGCATAATTTGGGGATTTTGGTGCATTTACAGATAAATAAATAAATTTGGACAAATTTGGACATCTTGAGAATTTGAATTAAATAGTAGTAGTAGTAATAATAATAATAATAATAATAATAATAATAATAATAATAATAATAATAATAATAATAATAATAATAATAGGCTAGTTTTCAGACAGCTGGATTACATACAACATTTTGGTACTTTCTACTACTGCTACTCATTGTTTTATAATTAAGTGTATTTACATGTGTAAAAAGGATGAAATGACTGATATGAATGATCCATTACTGATTACTGATACTAAAACCTATGACATTATACAAGATGTATCTAATTTAACAAACAAATCTATGTAAAATTACAAAATCAATGTCTTTTTTGTTAATTGTCACCAATTTTATTAAAATTTAGAAATATGTTTAGAGTATTACATACTTTATTTGTGTCGCATATTGAATAAAGACTAAATATTTGTGAAATTAAAATAAATATGCTAATGTATTTCAACTTTCTTATTATTATTTCTTATTATTTATTGTTATTGTAGAATTATTCTGCAATAGACATGTAAATTCAAGGTCTATTTTGGCTATATGATTGTATTTCAAAGACCCAAACAATTTGTAAATGAAAACAAAAAAATCCATAAAATCGCAGATCTTTGACAGTGTATATAAAAGCAGATAAAACAAATCTATACAAGATAAGGTTAAAGTGGTTTACAACTCAGATGACTGCGGTAATGGTGGCTTGTTTACTTCCACTTATAAACAGTACTAGTCTGTAAATAAAAGCTTTCATACAAGTTTACATTGTGACTATACATTGTGCTCTGAAGCACATAAAACCATCAGGTATTATAATTAGTTCCAAATAGACATATGCATCATAAATAGGCACACATCTTCATTCACTAATTCTCAGAAAGTGAAGCCTCACTTTGACATTCAATTATACTGTATATCTATGCTGTACATTAATGTCTGGTTCATTTCAACACAGATATACTCAAGGACTCACTTATAGTCATGTTTCCATCACTTCAGAGGACAACTCACTGAGCTATATTAATTTCCTGAAGACTCACCCAACCATAAACATAACCACTACATGTCTAACTCTATCTATTACCCTAACCTAAAACCCAGCCTTCATACTAACATTTAATGATTTACATTTCAAGGGCTTGTTGTTTGTCCCTATAGGAAGTTAAGTCATGACAGTGTGACTGCATAAACAGATTTATGTTCCCACAACATGACTAATTCAAATCCACACACTGCACAACCTGCACAAGTGCAAATACACACATGCAGCCTGTAAGATTTGGCAACTAAGCCACCCGAGTCTCTGATTAAATTTGGCATAAATGTGCTGACTCCTTGGGAGTTATTTGGTATTTCCCAATCTTATTATGACTGCCTCCCATCTGTTTCTCATATTTTATAATACTTTATAATACCGTATAGCTGCAACCTGCATTTATACATTTTAACTGTGTGGCTTTGTGACAGTTCAAGACAGTTTCTTTTCTTTTTCTTTTTTTCCTTCGGTGACTCATCTTCAACAGAGATGAAACAATGATGTTTGCCAATTGAGCCAGATGTTCATGTTTAAACAAGGGCTTACATAAGCGGTACCCCTCAACAGCAGCCATTGGAGAGAGAGACTGAGGAAGAGAGAGGCAAAGAGAGGACGACAGAACACACTGTTTAACAGAAGTGGTGTTCATTCTGCCCATCCTGCCTCTCGCTCACATTCAGCCACATTCCCAGTTCATGCATGTCTTTATCTTTCCACCAGATGCCCTCAGTTTTCTTGGTCCTAGTCTCTCACCTGTTCACTTAAGATCATTTTTGCCACACCGCTTGCAAAATCTGTTATCTCTCATGCTGCTTGTTTCCACCTTGTTCGTTTTCAGTGTCTTTTCTGGATGTAGGTTGTCTTTTTTAGTGTGTGTTGAGCTGTAGAGACTTATGCAAGCTTTTGAAAATGAGATGAGTGGTGTTTCTTTGCACTTGGGTCCAGTTAAGCAAAATTGTCAGCTGGGATGGGGGTTGAAGGTCAAGTCATGACAGTATAAAACTGAGCGACCTCTTTAAAGCTGCTGGTCTACACTGCTGTTCTGAGGTCCCGAATATTGGTGTCTTCCGAATATTTCACCTCCTGTTCAGATTTCAGCAATGCATCACTACCTCTGACTGACAGCTGGCAGTAATGTTGACACCAGTCACCAGTACTTAATTCCATGATTGGTTTTGTTTCAAGACTTTCATTGTGCAGGACAGGACCTGGACCTGACATGTAGCCTTCATTCAAATGCTTCACCCAGGAACTGACTGGGACTGATCCTGACAGGACTGAGAGTACTTATCGACTCCACTGTTTCCAAACAGTTAAGATATTAGGGCGATATGAGGTGCACTGTCATTATAGGGCATATAGGTCTAGCTCCAGACCTGGGAAGCAGCAAATACGTTCCCATGGTCCTCTCATTGGCACAATGAAGGTCGGTGGAACAGCTGGGAAACTCTGACAGCTGTGATCATCCTCCATCTCCAGCAGACCGCAGATGTCCCTCCACAATCCTCCCCAGCTCCTCCTGTCTCTTTTCTTGCTCACTGTCTCTATCTCTGTCCCAAGTGTGGAAAAAGCTGGCAAAGCTGCGATCCAGTTGTGAAATGATTGTTTTCGCCAATTTCTTCTCTCCCCTTGACCCCCTTATCCCAGATGTAGCCAATCTCGAGTGAAGATGTCAGGATTATGCAGATGATATTAGCAAATCTGGAGAGCTTGATGGTGGGGAATTGATATTTTTATTTAGCGTATTTTTTTCAGAAATGTTTCAGCTTTTCCATTTTGGATGCATGATTACACAAGATTTATAATTTTATTCGGTTAAATTACCATAATGTGAGAACACAGTTTGAATTTGGATGTGCGAGTGGAAACAATTAGTAGTGTCACAAGTCTGAGAATGTTTTGTCATCAAACCTCACAAAATGAGGTCAGCCATGTAAACTGTAGTGTGGTGAGTGAAAATTAGTTAAAACACTGAGCGAGGCATTTGAATGTGATAGAATACATACATTTATTTTTGTTTTTTTGTTGTAGATTTTGTTTTAACAACTCAACAACTCAATCGTCAAAGACGAGAATTCAGTATAAATAAGTCAGAAATCACAGCAGTCAGATGAAGCTGCAGCCGACAGTTTATAGAAACCAATCCTAACCCTAAGTGCCATTTAAGAGTATATCTATGCTTTGACCCAGTTTGGAAGATTAATTTTACAATAGATAACCTGTTTGTTGGACGCAACAGACCCAGTTTTGAACAGGGCAATGACTGCTAAATGTATGACTGCATCTGTGCCATTTACTACTTGTCACGGTCACCACTCTATTCTGGGAAATTAGAATTCTTTGTGAAAACTCCCCAAGCTTAGACGGCAGTTGTCCTAGGGCTTCCAGAGTGCAGTGCTGTGCATATAATATCGCTGGGAGAGATGGGTACCGTCTGGCTGTCAGTGTGAGGTGAGGGAGTGGGTTTACAATGAGGCCTCGGGCCCAATGATCCACACTCAGCCTTTCTTTATCGACGCTGGTCTCCTGGGTTACCTGGTCAACTCAACAGCGTTCTCCAACTCTTACTGGCTTTAACAAAAAGGAAGAATTTTCCCCACTGTTCACAAGATCCTCCTGGACTTCTCGCATTGCCCACTTCACAATTATGATGCTCTTTTTTTTTATGTCTGAGCAATCAGATCTCAGTGTGGGGGCATTCACATCTTTACTTAAAGTCAGTTCATGACATTCTGCGTCTGCATGTCCACAAGGGTGTGCGTGATGCAGATTCCGCCATTCTCCAAATCTGTGACTGTCCACGCAGACCTCTTTATGTATGTCTACATGCATCCCAAAATCTGTGACTACGCTGACTGTTGGCACAGCAAGCGTGCAGGAAAACAGTGCTCTGTACAAGAAGAATCCCAGGCATCCACACCTTTATAATTAATCATTTAAAGACTGATAATTGAAGTAGTCACTTCCGGACTTTGGAGGTACTTTGATTTGCACACGCTTTCCATGAAAGGAGCAGAAACACATTGGCAAGTTCTAAATTCTCCATAAATCCAGGAACATTTATTTCCTGACACTGTCCAACAGCTAAAGGCAGGTAATCAAACAGTGGGTGTGTAGAGATGTATGTATGTAGGTATCGCTGTGGGTGTATTCTAGGTTTTTTTAAAATATTATTTTAATTTATTTATTATATGCCATGTATCTTATGTGTTTTTAGTAGTATGTGTTCTGTTTTACATGTTGCTGTGCAGCTGTTTTTACTTTTGTCTAAAACAAGTTTCCCCTGTGGGAGATAATAAAGTAAACCTTGTTGAGACCACTCATTAATTAGCTGCTACATCCTGTGAAAATTGTAAATAAGGCCTATGTCACGCTTCCTCTGTAAATGACCATTCTACACCCTTTCCCAAGCTGGACTTACCAAAAAAATCTGAAAGGTAGAGGCACAACTGTTCTTCTATGGATGCACATGTGTTGGGCAATAAATCACATGCAAAAGCTCTGGTCACGTGTGAAGTACTTTCAGAAGTATTCAACAACAGCAGCAGAAATAAACTGAGTGTCAGACTTCCATTGTTGTTTTGGGTTTGGTTAACTCTGAAACACTGAAGGGGACGTTTTGCTTTATTTCAGCTTTGGGAGTTTCCTTCTGGAGTCAAGATTTATCAAGTGACATTTAGATATCTGGACTTTATTGATCTGACCTTGTTGACTTTACAGAAACCACCCCTTTGGGACTCTGCATGATAAAGATAATTAATTATATAGCCTATGGCTATTTAGTGAGGAACTGGTTGTCTTTTTACACCACTTTAGAAGGTCATAAACTTAGGTCTAAAACCTGAGCAACCAACTTAAGCTGAGAATAGCCTCAGCTCATACTGTACAGATGTGGTTGAAAAATAGAGCATGTTCTCCTCTAAATTACAGCTTACACATGACAGAATCCCGCTTGCTGTGCAATGGGATTTTGTAAATCATGCATGTGTAACGTGTGTGCATTACACACAACACTGAACAACAAACAGTACAGCACATTAATTAGTTAAAACTTTTTCTATAAAATGAGGAAATACAATAAAACCCACTGCAGCACATGAATGCAATATGATTGTGTATTGCACAAATTACAGACATAAATCAGCATAATCCATGATATTCTATTATTGTTAAGGCCAATAATTTCGGTTAACGATGGTAAAACATCTTCCTTAGACATGTACGATCCTCCAGAAGCAGATACAAGTGTGCAAACATCCCATTTATTGTTCTAACTCCGACAAAGTTTAACGTTTTGCTCATTTTGTAGATATGTAAAACTGTGAAATCATGACTAAAGTCCTGGTAGTCCTTCCTTGAGTAAAATATTATTGAAAACCAAATTCTGTCATTGCAAATATTTTTGTATGACACAATCAGATATAATTAAATTATGTTCTATCTTCAATACGGGTTGGTGAAAAAATAGAATGATGAGCTTCACTCTGCAAAATGACTTTAGTCTCACTTTTGACTTTTGGATTTAGTTAACGTAGACACATTAGACAGCTAATCTACATGAGTGACATATGCTGGTGTGACCAACTGCTTCAAGGTGAAATGTTGCTTATTTAACAAAACTGAAAAATTAAGCATTCTTTATTATCAGTCTGCAATGCTATCATACTAAACCAAACAGAGAAAAACAAAGGCATTTGTAAAGTATGAGCATTTTTTTATGAGGAGGAGGGAGATTGAGGTCGTACACATTTTGTATTATCGCGGTGCCTTCTGTCTGTGATTTATTTAACAGGATGTTTATTGTGGGAGACTTTGATTAGCTGCATTTCTGTACTTTTTATGTGACTTATTTTCTACTTTGCAGTTATTGAAGTAAACTAAATATGATGTAACAGCTACATATCACAACTGTGATTGTACCTGTTTCTGGACGATACTGTATTGAGCGAACAGTCAGATGTGATGTGTTCACATTTGAAAGGTAATCTATGGAAAAAGCCTGCTATGAGACATGCCAAGGTGGGGAGCCGTCTGGCCATGCAGGCAGTGGGAGGCAATCCAAAGAGGAAAAAATGGCATCATGTGTACACAATCAGACAAATTAGGTTTCTACAGTCCTTATCTAGACACTAAACCTTCTAAATGTGCTAATACTTTTGAGTTCGCATTTTATGACACCGGTCTCTTCTATAGGAAATATATTTGAATGATTGTCCTACTGAACTCAACTGGGTTTCCTATTTTTACCTTTTGAATCTGCTCTCCCAAAAAAAAAAATACAAGAAAAACAAGGAATGATGTCTCTTCATGAAATGTGGGCAGAAAATTAAAAAAAAAAGAAAACAAACAAGGAAGAAATAAACAGACTCATGCAAATGTGTCATAGAATAACAAAGATATCAAGTGCAGGTGACAGAGGAATACCCCAGAGAAACTCAGAATTTTGGAATCCACACAAAAACTAAAAAGAAAACTAGACATGATTTTAAAAGCAGACAGCCAGGTGTAGATCCATCGGGGCAAGAGAGAGCAATTCAAGACAACTGGGTTATATCAACAACATAGCCCAACATAGCTGTGAGAGTTGAACCTTCTTGAACCGGTTTACGCACGTTTGTGATGTACTTTATTAACGGATAAAGGTTGTAATGTGATTCTGTGCTGAAACAGTAGAATATGATGAATCGTTCTGCACAAGTAAAGAACCAGCTGCTGATGCAACACTGACACATTTCTACCTTATAAAACTGATTGACACTGTAAAAGCACTTTTTACAAAAATATTCCTGTTTATTTTTGTACTTTTAAAAGATTTTTTTCTTACATCAGAAGATTTTGAAAATGATTTCAGAAATGTTTCATTTTCATTTGTTAACTGGAACTGTTAAACTCAAGTTAATACTGTAAATGTATATTTAATATAAGATACAATTCGTTGTAAAAGAGGTACTGGTTCCTTCCTTATACATACATTTGTTTGACTACCTATCAATAGTATTATATATAGATTATTATTCGGATTGTATATTATTGGAATTTTCATTGTTTTTACACATTCTGGTCACCTGACTAATATTACATCCAATATTCACTCTTTATCTCTGCTTTGGTCCTCCTCAACTCTTGAAAGAAATATGTGGCCCTTTAACTGCCATATATCCCATGAGGTTTGTTATCTGGGTCTGGGATGGCAACAAAAAGTGAGTGTATCTGTTTTGTATTTTGTGTTTTTTGCTTTAAGTGAAGCTGAAACCAAGATTGGTGAGGACAGTAGGTGGTGGGCCAAGCAGTAAAGCTGCAGACCATAAACCCAAAACAGTGAGTTGAAATATGTTAAAATACCTCATGAATTTGATTCACTATTGATGCAAAAACATTTATTGGTGCAGCTTTAAGTGTGATTTAAAAGACAGAAAAAATATAAAATGTCTGTGATACATTGCAGTAGAGGTTAAAACACTCTAAGCTACCTTGCAAGCTAAAGCTTATTGTACTGCAAGAAAAGAGATAATTTCAGGTGCTTTCATTTCTGACCTGGCTGTTCCATGTTGGAGTGACAAGGTATCGCATCTAGCACCTACCTGCTGTGAATTTCTGACTGGACTCCATCTTAAGGTCATCTTGGCCGGCCAGGCCAGTTGTGTGACCCCATATGAAGAAATGGATCTATGGATCTAGAAGTGCAGTAAAAATACAGAAGAAAAAAAAAGGAACATGAGTGCAGAAGCTGTGAGCATGGCATGGCAGTTAATCATGCTAAAGCTATACACTCCCTCAATCTGTCCATCCATCTGCCTCCCCTGTGCTCCTCATCCCTCCCTCTGTCTCTGAACTGTCCATTTCTGTCCTCTCAGCTCATATTTCATTCTCACACATTCGTCTCTCTCTTCCTCACAGTTTGTACATCTTTCACCTCTAACCTGAGGCAGAGAAGTAGGTTATTTCTCTGCACTTCTTCAGACTGCCCCACACAAACAGAAACATCAGCCCGATGCTCTTTGCTGAATCATAGCTGACCTTACACAGCTCACCTCATCGCCCTAACTCCTCCCCCTAGTTTGGCTGTCCTCTCCTAACCTCTCATCTGTGTCCGTCCTTTGTGCATTCCCTCAACAATACCTGCTCTGAACGCCTGCAGGGAATTTATCCATCCATCTCTTCTTCTCGACTTTATCCTCGCTGTGATTGCTGGATGTTCGCAGTAGGAGGTTGTCAGGGCCAGTCAGCTCCTGGTGGGTGGTGGTCGGGGTGTTGATGGGATATGTGAGACTGAACTACCCTGCAGGTCCAGGTGAGCCAAGCTTTACCAGAATACAGAGAGAGGAGAGGTAGAGTCTGATCACAGCCAACGATGCACCTATTGATTAAACAAAAGGTGAGGGAGGAAAAAAAGGATGATGTTACAAGGCTGAAGATGGCACATGGCAAGAGTAGTTAACAGTTAGAAAAGTTTTAAGTTGAAGCTTGGTTAATTGGTTTTCCAGGAGCTGGAAAAATTATGCTTGTGTGCATTTAAAACGTAATGTAAATCTTAAATTCGTCATTGGAAGATGATGCATGATTGCACAATTTATAGCAGATAAGAACGACATACTTAGAAGAAGAATTTTTTGTGATACAATTCAGCTTTATGTTCCATTTATTTTGAGAATACTGAGGGGACTGTATGTATCTTTGTGCATGTGCGTGTGTGTGCATATACACATGCTGTTTACGAACACATTCAGTTGCGTTAGGAACATTATGAGCCACTAGTTTAAGGCAGTTTCCAATAGCAACCAAACTTACTGGCTTCATACTCTTGGAGGTTTATTACTGGTGTTATTTATACCACTGTACATTTATTGGACCCACGTGGGCATTTGCAGAGTGTCTTTATTTGTTTAGTCTTTGCTATATTTCCAGCGAGTGCGCTGCGCTTTAATATTGAAGGCATTAAGCCAACTTCTTTGACTCACTGTGAATGAGTAGTTAGGGCTTGTGACTAACTGACTTATTGCGGTGAGGGTGAAGCATCTTTCGGTTACATCACGGCACCTCTGTTAATTCTGCTCCAAATCCTACATTTTATGACAAATTCATATTATGTGAACATAAATGTAAAAATTGAGATTATATTACATTTAATATGATAATGTAAAAAAAATGTAGGATTTTAAAGAATTCTCAGTCCTAATGCATGATCCTTTAATAACTGCAATTTTACCATTACAATTAGATTGACATACAGTGCCAAAAGTGTCTAGAAATCTTCTATTTTTGCATATTTCTCACACTGAAATGTTCTACATCATCAAACTATTATTCATATTTATTGAATAGTAGACAGAGATAACCCACAAAACACAAAATATAGTTTTTAAATAATGATTTATGAAAGATTTCTCGAAAACCTGTAGCATCCCTGTGAAAAAGTAATGTAGCCATCAGTCTTTTATTTGGCTATGGAGGAATTTTGGCCCACTCTTCTCTGCAGAATAGTTGTAATTTGGCCACATTAGATGGTTTTTAAGCATGAACTCCCCTTTAAAGGTCTTGCTATAGCATCTGGATTGGATTCAAGTCCGAACTTTGACTCAGCCAATCCAAAACCTTCATTTTGCTCTTTTTGAACCATTTAGAAGTGGACTTGGTTGTGTGCTTTGGGTCATTATCTTGCGTCATAAACAATTAGGATTTTAGGGCATAAACTGATGGATATATATTCTCCTGGAGGATTATCTGATCGAGATCAGAATTCATGGCTCCATCTGTTATAACAAATTGTCCAGGTCCTGTGGAAGATGAACAGTCCCAAACACTACCATCACCATGTTTCACTGTTGGTATGATGTTCTTCTAGTGGAATGCAGTACTAGCTTTACGCCAGATGTAAGAGGACTCCAGTCTTCTAAAAAGTTCTACTTTTGACTAATCAGTCCACAGAACGTTATTGCAAAAGTCTTGGGGTTTATCCACATACTTTCTGTAAATACCAGAGGAGCCTTTAAGTTCTTTTTGGTCAGTAGTGTTTTGATCCTTGCAACTCCCCCATAGATGCCATTTTTACCCAGTGTCTTCCTTATTGTTGAATCATGTAGACAGACATGGCAGTAATTGACGCCAGTGAGGTCTACAGATCAGTTGATGTTCGTCTGGGTTCTTTTGCGACCACCTGGATGACATGTTGACGCACACTTGGAGAAACACTGGTCAGCTGGCCACTCCTGAGAAGGTTCACCACTGTTTCATGTTTCTCCAGTTGTGGATAATATCTCCCACTGTAGTTTTCTCAAGTCCCTGAGCCTTAGCAATGGCTTTTTAACTCTTTCCAGATTGCTAAATGTCAGTGAATTTGTTTGGCATCTGATCTTGAATCTCCTTAGAACGTGGCATGATGTGCTGCTTTTTGAGATCCTTTAGCTACTTGGCAATGCCAGACAGGTTCTATTTAATGATGCTTTGAGTCAACATGCCTGGCAGCAATCATATGTGAGTATGGCTGGTGAAATTGAACCCAATTGCCAAATGAATTTGATCTTTTGGTAGGTTGATAGCTAAGGGGCAATTATTTTTTCAAATAGGGCAATGTGGGCTGGAAAGCATTTTTCCAAAAGTAAAATAATCGTTTAAAAAACACATTTTGTGTTTTCTTGGGTTAATTTTGTTGTACATTAAAATTAATTTGATGATCTGAAACATTAAAGTGTGGCAATTATGCAAAAATATTTCACAACACTAAATGTTTTCAGGTATAAGGTCAACAGAGCCATAAACCACTCAAATCCACATTTTGTATTCTACAGCAATCAGATAGCTGATCCATTTCTTCTTTTCTATCTAAGCATTTTGGTGGAGGAAGAAAAATCCTAAAAGAAAAGACTGGGGACTTTTTTCCTCCTCCTTCTCTGAAGTGACTACAATGCTCCCCTCCCAGACTTACTCAATCCTGACTGTGTCCTGAAACCCACTGAATAACACACAGATATTTTCAGACCAACACGCTCAAGTCATACTGAGTACAAAAAAAAAAAAGAAAAAATGAAAAATATACAGCTTCTCTTTTCATCTCGCCGGAAAAAATAACATTTGAGAGCTTCAATTTTACTCCCAATTTCCTCATATCTTTCACTTCAGGGAGAAGTGGCTTTTTTGAGGTCTGAAGCTATGGGGTCCCTGTGGTGCCCCTTCGTGCCCTTCACAATAAGTTCAACCACATCACATCCATGACTTGAAGCAATATAGCAGAGTTTGTCACATACCAGCACTTTGAAACACAATTTTCTACTTGCATATTCATTGATATGCAAGTGTTAGAACTTTAACTGAAATTCTGGTAACATACTAATGTGACAATAAGTTTGTTTCCAAGATTTCAAACTTACAGCCTGTTTTTTTCCCTACAGCCAATACTATGTCATCTATTGTCCCATGTAACTGTGATAATATGAATAACTTAAGGAGTTTTCCATTAAGCTGTCTTTATACTGTTAACTTGACATGGATTCCTTTACAGCAAAAAGAAACTGAAAATATTTGATACTTCCTTCTCATAGAGACAATGTCATGCTGTCAAGGATGACTGAGCGAAAAAATAAACATACTGTTTGTAAAACTATTTTATAAATATGAATTAAAGGAGCTTTGTGAAGGCAGTGCATGGACAATTTCTTGCAATGCAGGCTGTATCAAGTGACACCTAGCTCTTCAGTTGAGAGGGCGAGAGTAAATAAAGCAGTCAAGATGGCACAGCAAGGAATTTTATAGCCTAAAGCAGTGAACAATTACTGGCAGAGATATAGATGCAAAGTGTGCGATGATGAAGGTGTAATATTCAAGTGAATAGTAGACGATAATGCAAACATACATATACTATTAATGAATGCCAGCAAAAGGGTGTACAGTCTATTACAGTGTATATAGCAGGGACACTTGTGTTCAGGTGAATTCATTATTCCCTGATAGCTGTTGAAAACCCTACCATACACTGAGGCATGTCCTCCCATGGTCCAACCCCAAACTGAGGGTGTATAAGCACCTGAGGCATCATGGTTGCCTTCAGCCATATGGGCTCCTCTCAGTCAAAGGATTATTTAAAAGTTTTTAAATATCCAGTTTATGTGTTTGCACTTAGTGACTGATGTGCATCTGTTTGTGTTAGTCTCATGTCTACGTCACTGTGTTGGTGACTGTTTGACTGAGATTTGTGATGCAGAACTTTCTGTCTGGATGTGGATGCTGCTGACCCTCTGCTTAGCCAGTGCACCATCCTGTCAAGACATGAATTATTTTAGCCGGCAGTGTGAAACATATGGTAAAACCTGAGATAAATGGTTATTACATGTTATAAACCTGTTATTAAGTTTTTTGTTTGTATTATGTGTTTTATTTGACTGCTGTTTTCCCTTAGTTTTTGTTTTTGTTAGCCTTTGTCTTGAATTCTTAGATTGACCCAACTGTTTTTGGCAACTATTATGTTTTTGTTTGAGCAATACTTGTGATTCTCTCTCTTGTGGAGCTACAAAGGTGCTCCAGTGTTTCCCTTCGCTGGTTGAAGTGGTTGGAGCACTAGGACACAATTTTGTACACTTATTGGCAGCGATCTGTAAGTGTTGTGAGTTTAGAAGTGGTGAGTAAGTTGTGGCACTCCTGGAAAACACTCTTAGCAGTAAGCTGCCTCCCTGCTGCTGGCTTCAACCCTCTTTTCCCTTCTGTTTGCTAATTATATTGTGCTGGAAGTGTTCTCCTAAAAATAATTGAATTGTTTAACTTAAGTTATTGCAATACATCTTTTGGGGGCATTTTCAAAAAGACTTGATGAATTGTTTTGTATTTTTTTAAGCAACTCTTTCCACAGGCACTTCCAGCCATCCAGATTGCGGTTCTCTTGCTCCTCTTCCTACCCTACCACATATACTGTACACTATATAGTACTATGTTTAAACTATAGTCACAATAGAAGTGGATTTTGAAAAAAACAAAAACATATATTAGAACTGCTAAAAAATAAATCAAATATGTTCCTTAATCATTTGCACATCTACCTCTTGATCCCTCACTATGACTGTCACTATGAAGTCACTGAGACACTTATATTTAGATTTTCTTACAGACAGGAGAAGGTTTAAAAATAACCCCACCCTAATATAAAATGAAGTACTGTGTGTGTAGAGATTAACACACAGTGGGCTGGGTTAGTTTTACAGCAGCTAACATTGAAGAGAAAATGAAGAAATTCCACATTCATGTTTTTACCACAAACATTTGATACCACCCACGATGTGGGAAGACAAAATAGGTGCTGTGCAGGAGAAAGACGAAGAGAGGTGTCAGAGAAGAGGCTGCAGAGTGTGAGTGTGCATAGAATGAACAGACGCAAACAGGCAGACATACAAAATGGGTGAGTCTGGGTTATGAAAGAGAGCAACAAATGGACAAACTTCAAGTGTGTGAGGGAGGTGTAGGTTGTCACAGATGGATGACTAAAAGGAAGGAACAGAAAAAGGTGGATGGGAGGCGGGTGAGAAATGGAATGGAAGAGCAGGCATGAATGGATGGCTGGACAGAATGAGGAAAAACAGACAGGAAAAGACAGATGTCCAGTTGGCCAAGAAACACGTTTTTTTTTTTGTTTTTTTTTTTTAAAAAAGGATGGGGAGGCGATTTCTTGAAAGGAATTAACGGGAAATATGCAAACGAGGTCAACATCATTTGAACAACTGTGTCTCGATGTGACAAAATTAAACCCCAAAAATCGTTTAAAAGGATTGGCTGTCTTGCAGCTGCACTAATCAAGATTTTATGTAAAAATGCTCTGGTAGCATGAATCACAAAGCGAGGCTGAAGCAGACATTATCCACCAAATGACAAAATAACACCCCGTACACTAGCCCAGTTTATCCAAGCAGATTTCAAGTGCTATATTTCCCCTCTGTTAACAAGAAGGAATGATATGTGAGTTAGTCATAAATTCATCTGATGTACATAGAGTCAACACAAGTACAAGAGGTGAATTTACAGTCAGCCTGACAAAACAACTCATCATCACTCCTGGGATGCCACTACATATGGCCTGTGCAGATGCGACCATTTGAAACATCTGGCATGTAAATATAGGAAAACAAAGGAAGTTAAGAAACTGGAGGAAAACTGCCCATCAATGTAGTTAATGTCTTCTTCAACCTATAATAAGAATAGTAAATAATATGTTTTAAATCTGGGGAAAGTGCTTCTTAAAAGGACAGAAGGTGCTTTGACTTTAGTGCTTAGGAGAAGCTATTTCCTTCATTGAATGTGTTACTTTTAAAACGCTCATGAAAAACAGCTGACCCAATAAATGCCCCTCAAATGCACATGTCAAGACATCAGTTAATACAAAGTGCAGTGTTCACCTCCAGCCGATTACAGTTTGTTTTAAGCTGCATGATTGGATCAAGTGTGACGCATATGAATTGGCTTGACATTTACAGTGTGGCTGTCTGCAGCAGCCATGAAAATAGAAAATAGTCACTGGATTTGATGTTAAGCTGCACTGTAGTACTTGCTGTCTATTTCACTCTTCCCTTCTTGTCACAATAGAGTCTGAGTGAATGAAGCGTTCACTCGCACCACCTTGATGAAAACTTATTTCGACAGGGACGAGCAGCTTGTATTTTTTTTTTTATTCAGTGTCTTATCCAGCGAAAGCGTTTTGTTCCTGCCACCCCGCCATCATTCACACTTACATGTTTAACATCCAGAAATGGATTTTCGTGATTCACTCGTTCTCTATTGTCCAGTGTGGGGATGCTGGCATGAAGAGTGCCCATCAAAACGATGTTTGCAACAAGCAGCAACAGTACAAACACATAATCAAGATATTTTCTCTTGTTTTGAGTGTTTGTTCCACAAGAACATGCATGAGTGTCAACCAGTTTACCATCTCAATGGTCACCAGCTGCAATAGCAAAGCTGGAATGAGTCTGCGTTTTCGGTTTTAATTGCTTTGGCAGCAGTTTATGTCTGTCTGTGCACAGATTCTGTCAATGTTCAAGTGTTAGAGTCGTGCAAGTTAGAGTCACAAAACTTCACTGGTATATAGCTGAAACTAAAATGAAATCAGAGCTCGAAGATGAAGGTGCGATTCAAACTCACTGAGTTTTTGTGGGTTAGAAGATGGTCTTTAGTTCAAAAATGGCTTAATTTTGTCACCTAATATTTCTTCATTAAACTTCACACATCACTCTCATGGTATAAAGAAGGTATTGTCGACTTCTGATCATTTCTGTTTTTTAGGATTAATGTTGGCCTTCAGTCTGATGTTACGAAACACTGGCTACTTCCTGCTTTGCTACCTTGATGTAAATAATAGTTGTGAGGTTGTGATCATACACAGGTGAAAATAAATGTCCAGCCATGGGCTTCTCCTCTGTCCATGTATTTTGTAGAAATATTAGATTATGACATACAGATTCTCAGGCAGTGGAGTTTAAGGAGAGTAAAACTGAGTATTTACAGTCCCAAGGAAGTGAGGAGCTTTTCAGCGGTCGCCCTGTCTGCTGTGATATCTGTCAGCATGCTGAAGGGCTGCCATAAGGCGTCCTCTGGGATTCCTCAGGTGGAAAATGCCAAATTCTTCCTGTCAGGTAAGTATAAATATTTCCTTTGTGTTTATTGTCCATTATGCAAGGGGTGTAACATGTTCTATGCTGTGTTTTTGCTCGTTTTTTTTTAACCGCTTCAGTCTGTTCGGTTAAGGCAGTGCTGTGTAGTTACTCCACCTGTCTAGTCTGGTTGTGCTCCACTGAGAAGATGAAAAGCTGGTTTGCATGTAGCCCAGTTTTTTCTTGTCCTCTTTCTTTATACAAAGGGGTGTCATGTCTTTCTGCAAAATCGATTTTGGCAGTTTTTTTTTCTTTGTTTACTATCTGATACACACAGATTATACAGGAACACATAAGCTCTATTTTTTTCTGTAATATTCTGCAATAGGATCTAAAATCTCATCCTGCAAACAGTGTTTATTTCAGTTCAGAAAATAATAACTGAAATGATGAATGTCAGTAATAAGGGCTTCCTGCATTAAAAGGCAGACATGTGTCATGTTCCTCTATCACCTTGACCTCATCCCCTTCATTTCTGCCTTACTACATTTAAGTGGCATTACTTTTTGCTATGACCATTATAGTGTTCTGTTCAAGCCGACCAAAAAAGCAGGCAGGTATACGTTCCAAAAAAGGGGGAACTTTAAAGAACTTACTGAAACTGGAACAAACTCAGGCAGGCAAAGCAATAAAGATCACAAGGAGGCCAAGAGAAAACATAAGCAGAGTCCAACAAAGGATATGTTTACTAAAACAAAGTCCAACGAAACAAGCAAGAAAACCCTCAAAAAGTAAAACTGAATTTCATCAAGCAAAAACATAGAAAATACATAGAGAAAATATGCAAATACAGATTACCTGACAAAGACTAAGGGGAAAACACAAAGATTAAATAAGCACAAGCTGAAGAAGAGGCCTGTCCTAAGAAACAGGATTTGGGGCTAGCAAGTTAACTTCAGGTTTAACTCTGAGATCTCATGATCATGATGGTGACTCACTTGTTATCGGGGGACATCACCATGGTAACTTATGCTGAACACATAACCTGTTCCAGAGCAGATCAGATCAGCATTTTATAACACTGTTCTACTGACCAATCAGTTCTTTTAGTAAATACTATCACCATTCAAGAAAGATCCTGGGATATCAGTGCACAGATAAAGAGGAAAATGAGAATTTTTTTAAGCTGCAAGTGATTTCAAAGCCATTTCATAGTTCAACCTGCTTTTTTAAAGCAATATAACCCTAAAACAGAAAATGATTGAAACACTAAATAGTCGTGGTCCATTTGTTGACCTTGTAAGATTTGTTGTAAGCTTGGTTTGGATTATGTGTTTACATTTGCTCTTTCCATTCTCCCAAAACCATTTAACACCACCAAGGTTGCAGCTGAGAGAACAAGGCTGAAACTGTCTTACACTCTATGAGAATGAGACTGAATGTGACTTTCTTGAATTCATCCTCCACATCATCGCAAACTTAGTTTGACTTCTGTTTGCCAGAAAATTATTCTTTAAAAGAACTGCCATTTTGTGAGTTGCATAAAAGGATCACATTTGTAATTGTGTTATACGGTCTTATGATGCATGGTGATAATTAAACTGAATCCTGAATAAGGAACCTACATAAACAACTTCTACACAATGTGACAGTGATATTAATAAGCCTATTAATTACACATTCACTCAGTCTGCAGGTTTCCTTCCTGCATTAAACTCCAGCAGCTGTGTTGCACTTTAGCCACATTTTTAAAGTCATTGTATTGCATTAGGATTATACTTTGTTCTTCTTGTGAGAAATATGCAGCTCTAGAACATTTACAATTGGTCTTCTGGTGCCAACACCACCACTATAATGTGAACATGCTCATGGCCAGATTTCAAAACCCTGGGTTGACTTACTGAGCGGATGAACAACGTTATGTGACTGCTTAGTCTGACTAAGGATGTTATTTTTTATAAAGCCACATAACAAAAACATACCCTGCCTAAATTAAACTTGCTTCATAGTACAGCCTCCAGGGTAACAAGGAATAGGTGAAACAAACTGGCAGTAACAAAAGTGGTACCCAGACCATGATGCTTTCTACCATGGCACTGAAATTTAGTATTGCATAAATTTTGAGAAAGGAAATTGTATTGTATAATATGGATGTAACATTTAGGATTCTGAGCTGGTCAGATAGATGCTGATTCAACTGAGGTTATAATATTAGGTAATGTGATCGATTCATTTATATTGACAGAAGTGGAATTAGCTTGGAGTATTTGATGTTTTTAAATCATACGCAATATTTTTTTCTACAGCGGTGTGTGTATGTATGTATATATATATATATATATATATATATATATATATATATATATATATATATATATATATATATATGTATATATATATATATATATATATATATATATATAAAAATATATATAAATATGTGGTCATCTAGAGGGTCAGACTGCAATAGTTAGTCATGCCTGTGTTTGGGGATATTCATACCCTATAATGTGTCATGATTTGTTCAGACTATCCACAGCGTGGGTAAACAAACATGCTTGGCTGCCCAGAGTGTTGGGATGCCTGTCTGAGGGTCTGAGTACACATGATATGACTTGGCATTTGGATCTTGCCAGTGCCCCTTGGCCTAGCTACCTGCTGTCCCTCTAAGCCACCACTTGCTGGGAACAAGATGGATTGAGGATGAGGAAGAGGCAGTAGCCATAGTGGCATTGTTTGGCTGTCAGCCATGTTGAAAAACAAGCTTTCAGGTGGGCCTGCAGACTTGACGTCAGGAAGCGTCGTGTATCACAACATTGCTTCTTCCTCTAACAGTCCCTGGTGGACCATGAACCAAGCTGGGAGAGATCTTCTTGGCATATTTTGTTGGTAATGAGATTCTTCATATGCTTAGTTGACCGAGTCAGTCAACATACTTAAAGAGGGATTTATTGTCTCCGCTCAAAGCCGCATGTATATTTGCTAATGTGCTAACACGATCTGTGCCTGGAATCCTGCGTATTCCACATGTCAGCAGTAAAGGGCTATTTGTCTGTATGCACATCTACAGGTAGACATCACCATTACAACGAGATATGATAACAGAAGTTAAATTGACTGACTATGACTCACTGTCAAGGCCAGTAAAAAGTTATGCATTTTTGAAAAGAACAGTGCAGAAAGTGAGGCTTAATGAAAAATACTGTGCTATGTGAATCTTTATTCTGTAGAAATCTCAAGGAGAGCACATAAAAAGAGAGCACACAGAAAACATATCCATAGCTGCACACACTATGTGTGCATCTATGGATATGTGTAACATGTGTAATATGTCAGTAAAGACAAAAGATGTCATTTAAAACTAAAACAGTATAAGATCTATATAATTGTATAACACAATAGACAGGGCAACAGGAAGTTTGCATGCTCATTTTATCTGAGAAATTTTGCCTTAGTAAATCCTGTGGAGTTTAAATGCAGATTGTGAGTGAAAATTGAGGAGTGATGCCACACAAAATTACCCTGTTCTCTCAATAGGTATATAAAAGAAATCTGAGCTTTGAGAGACTTTTCTAAACAATTAATAGTTTATATAAGTGAGCATCAATGCACCCCAATGTAATCCCATTGCCTATTTCAATGAACGCATGTGTATGGATATCTTGTAAATAAATACATTTGGATCTGGGAGAGAATGACACCGACTCATTGTAAGTGGAGTACTTAAACAGTATATTATGTTTGCTATGCACAGTTATGTGTTTCCGCCCTAAAATTCAGAGCAAACCCTGTACTAAAGTTATAGGCCCATTATGCCAAATCACCACTTTTATCCTCTAACCTCCTATATGAAGAAAGTCTCATAACTTAGTCAGAGGTATAGTGGTGTATACATTAAGTCTTTATGTGATTGAGTAGTCTTATCGTGAGTGAAATCTCTTTAAGAGGGATCTGACAATAAGAAAACATTCATGATCAGAAGAAACAACTGGAAAATGCAATTTTAAAAAAAGTATAAAATATCAATGAAAACAAATACATATACTATCAGGAAATATGTCTCCGGAAGAAGATAATGCAACTGACAAAAAACATTTCACTGGTAAGCTGTTTTCATAAACTGTTTCCCCCTTCATCCCCACTTCCACCCCGACCGGTCGAGGCAGATGGCTGCCTTCCCTGAGCCTAGTTCTGTTGGAGGGCTTTTAAAAAAAAAAAAAAAAAAAAAAAATAAATTCCTTTTCACTGTTGCCAACTGTTTGCTCATAGAGAATCCAAAGGCAAATTTGGATAGTTGGGTTTTCTGTTCTATGTTTAAAATTTGTATGGTCTTTGCCTTATTATGTTAAGCGCTGTGAGATGACATATGTTTGAATTGGCACTATATAAATAAAAGTGAAGTGGATTGAATTAGATGCAGAGCTTTGGAATGATAAAAGGAGGACAAAGTGTTCACATATAGAAAATAACAACAATGCAATTGTCAGTCAGAAATGTGCTCCTGTGAGTGCTACATTGCATTTTGGGTTATTACTGAATAAACGGATGAGGATGACGCTACATTTTGCCCACCAAGACATGTCTCCACTTGTCTCATCCCATTTTTTTCCATACTCTCTTGACCTTACCACGACAGCAGTTAAAAAATGCTGAATCACATCATGAATATGGTCACATCCACCCAACAAACGTCCTGGCACTAACAGGAAGTCTGTTTTTAGTAGAAGTGGACACTTTCTAATAGTTGATGGAGGAGGGTTGTCTCAGATGAGCTGGGGAATTGTGTGGGGAATTGGTAGATTTAGCTGACATTACAGTCCATCTGGTAGGCAGAGCTATTCACCCTTACACCTATTATACAGAATAAGATGATTTATGCTTAAAACTTGTATGTGTGACAGTTTGTCCGGGGGTTAGAAATTTTTATTTTCAGCTCCTCAGCATCCACATTGAAGGATCCCTGTAGAACACTGTGTATGGTTGTCACATTGTGAGTTTTGTCTTGTCCCTGCTGGATATAATGCTGCTGCTTTTAACACCTTTGTTGAATATGATATAGATTTTTTTTCCCTCAGTTTTGCCTGCAGTTGAAATAGAACGTATTGGGTATGACTACAGATCTTTCTTCCTGTTCATGAGAAACATTCATTTGCACTGACATTCTTGCACTGCACATCTCTGCACTTTTAAACTTTATTTTTATTTTTTCTGTTAAAAAAATTTGCCACCCTTGTATATATTGTAAATAAAGCTGCTGTAACAATGTAAATTTCCCCTGGAGTGGGGAGAAATAAAGAACTTTATCTTTATCTTTATCTTATCTTATCTTTGTATTGATATGACAATTAATATGAACAACAGGGTTTTGTCAAGGATTCTATCTATACTTATGATTACTAATTATCCAAATCCTACGACCACCAGGCAGCTCACTAGTATTTCATTCTCTTCCACAGAGCAGCTCCTAAAATTGCACTGCTCCACGAAGACAGAAGAGTTATATAAACACAGTTCTGAGTGAAGATGCTGTCTCATCTGTAGCTCATTCCATCAGAGGTGTTTTGCCTTAGTAGTATCATCTCCTGATACCTGCAGAAAGGTGGTATCTTTGCTAATAAATCCCTTATCATTTAACAAACTGCATTTACACAGTCAAAATATCAGCAAATGTCTATTAAGTTCAAAAGAATAATTAATAATATGTTAGATAAACTGGTATTTGACTTAGAGAAAAAGACATTTAGCACACCTATAAATAATCCTTTTCCTCTGAAATCAATAATTTGGGTTTTCGGTTGAAAAAAAACACGAGCATATTTAATATAAATTGCAGCAACAAAAAAATTACACAACGTCTGATCGTCAAACTCAGTGGATTATGTCCATTGAACAACAGCTGTGGTTACTTGTATAATTGATTTTATAGAATTAGTTATTTTAAGTTGTTTTGTTGGTTTAAAGCAAATGCAAAAATGGCACAGATAAGCAAACTGAGCTCACAGAAAAGGTCAAGCCTTGCGTGTTTGTATAAATAAAGCCACTGTATTTGTCACATCTGCCAAAAACTTCCATCCTCTGCATTTATACAGTAAATTATTGCCACCAAGGACCTGTACAAGAGAACTGAAGGTGCAAAAGCACAACCAGAAAGAGCAGCAGCAGCAGATTTGACCATGAAGTCGTGAGTAAGTCACAGAAAACAATAGACACAGCAACTAGAATCACATGTAATAGTTGTGCAATTTCTTTTAACAGAACTGATCCCTTGGTTATGGCTTTCAATTTATTCTTTGTGAAATACAGTGCATTCAAATTAAAGACATACAGTAGAAGATGCATGTTATCTGCCGATTTCTTATTTTAAAGCTTATGGGAAAAAAAACACTGCAAATCTGAGTGAATAATAGTCTCATAATGATGTTCAATTAGTCTGAGCAGTAAGATGCCTGTGGCAAGAGGAAGTCAAGGGAGTTTGTATGAGAATGCTGACCACATACAATGCTTGTTTTGACCACTGAGACTGTTTCCACAAATGAAATATATGGCTACATTCAGACTGCAGGCAAAAGCGATTCTTTCTGATTTAATTGTTTTGCTTATAAGTGACTCCGCTAAGTTTTATTTTATTTAAAAAAAAAGAAAAATGGTATAATGTAAACAGCACAAATCCCATGAAATCTGATGTTTTTAATGCTGATTTGGACCACTTCCACAGTGACGTAAAGCAACTTCTACATCACTCTGTTTAGTGTGGTACACACCATGTCACCAAACAGCACAGTGACTACTTGTAACCCTATAAATAGGCCGACTGACTGATTACAAGTTTGTAGACACCTGTGATGCTAATTAGAGGACACACCTTGATTGAACATGTCCCTATGGTCACATTATTTTCAGTCTTTTCTAGGGGTACCATCATTTTTGTCCAGGCCTGTTTCATGAGTTTATTTTTTTTAATAATTCTGTTAAATACGGTTCAGAAACAGTGTCTGATCTTCATTGGTTAATTTTCATAGAATTTTTATTTATTATTACTTTCGTCAGATTCAAATTATTTCTGTGACCATTGTGAGTTTTTCTTTCATTAACCGAGGAGTACCAACAATTTTGTCCACGTGTGTAGATAAAAATAGCTTTGACATGAAATTTTTGATGAAACCTCTTTCACTGAAGCCATTCACTTTATCATCGCACCACTCTTTGCTTTTTACTCCTCATTCAAACGCACCTCCTTCCAGAAGCAGCAGCCATCGGTCCACAAAAAGACTTTTTCTCATCGTTGTTATAATCGTCTCACAAATTTGCTAGCTTCCACTGCACATCAGCTTACACAGAGATTCATAAATGCTGACTTTAATGGCCTCCACGTTTACTTTGCTATAACAGCATGCAGGGTGGAACATCTTGTTATTGTACTTTTAATAGATCAGGAATGTGACCAGGTCACACTGGAATCTGATATTGCCCGTATTTTCAAAAATAATGGATACAGCCAAACAAAAGTATTGGTCCTAGGGGCTGTCCTTGGAAATAAAATTAGTGGGTTAGTGAGGTATGTTGACCCTAAGCCAGAATATTTTTTTTTTTTTTTGGCCTGTTTGCCTTTATTGGATAGGTGCACTGGAGACAGACAGGAAAGGAGGGAGAAGAGTAGGGGGAAGACATGCAGCAAAGGACCGTGAGCGGAAATCAAACCCAGGCCGCTGCACATGGGTTGCCCGCTTAACCCGTTGAGCTATCCAGACGCCCTAACAAAAATGGTTCTCTTTTAACCTGACCAGATCACCATGCTAATGCTGCAGAGCTAACTGCATCAAGAAAAGGTTACATTCGAATTTAAATTGGCGATAAGAAGCATCTCCCTTTCACCAATCCAAGCTGTACCTCACCAAGACTACTGAATGAACCTGTTCAGTTACAGTCTCACACTCTATACTCATCAGGTTGCCATGGGAACCCACATGCATTCAGTTGGTGATGCAGAAACCTCATAAATATTCTTTTATACCTGATCCTGATTTGCCGACAAGTCAGTTTTACAATTCAGTTCAATTCAGTTTAATTTACTTTTACTTATATAGCATTAATTCACAACATATGCCATCTCACAGTGTTTAACATAGTTAGGTACAGACCTTACGAATTTTAAACAGAGAACACACAACCGAACAATCCAAAATTTCTTCTGGATTCCATATAAGCAAGCAGTCAGCGACGGTGGGAAGGAAGCAAAAAAGAAAATCCTTATAACAGTAAGGAAGAAGAAAAAAAAACTCAGACAGAACCAGGCTCAGGGGAGGTGGCTGTCTGCCTCGACTGGTTGGGGTGAGAGTGGTGATGAGGGGAGTGGGGGATAGCAGAAGGGGTTGGTGTGGTTATAGCAGGACAGCAGATGGACAGCAAGCAATACAAACAGAACAATGAACACAGATTTTTAAAGAAAAGGATTATTGCATTGGTATTTATTACAGAAAATATTCCCCCAATAGTAACAATTTCACTGATTTGGTCAAAATTTATAGTGATATCCTGATTTATGGGGCAGTGTCAGACCTAAATGCACTTCAATACAATATTACATTTAAACGTATGAAGATAAAAGTTTAACAGCTATAATGTGCAGCAGTCAATTAGAAATAAGCGGTCGCATTGATCGGTGAAATAAATATATGAACACACACTTAACAGTTTTCTACTGGCATCCCTGTTGTGCATTATTTGCAATGGCAAATGTTACTCATACATTTTTATATTCCTCATAGCTCTCCACAAAGAGTCTAAGCAGAAAGCTGAGTTAACAAAGAAAGTTTACAACAAGTATCTGACTGGAGTTTGGGTTCTGTCAAGCTGGCTTAACAAAGAAGGCCTGACTTTGTCAAACATGCTTTGTCGTATAGCCCTCTGAGCAATAAATCTGATTCTATCTAATTTATTGTAACGTCCGTTGATGGGGCAGGAGGCAGAAATAGGACTTTAAGTAGATGTCTTTGAAATCTAATAAAATAATTTCTTATTTCTATGATTTCATACTCATTCTTAGATCATCATATTGCTGCTCTTTCCCTCCACGGCAGCTTGCGCATTGATCAAATTAATCGATAGCTGCTGTCAGTGTTTGTGCTTTCTCTCCGATCAGGTCAACCGCCTTTTGGATCACGTCTAGTTATCCTCAGGTTTATTCAGGTCAGATGTGGTGGTATTTGGGTACACCAGATCTGCCCCGATCTGTTCAGACTTAAAAATAAATCAATAAATAAAAATCAATATATGAATATTGTGGTTTGGACAATTTTCTCTGAGCATACAGTTTGATTTGTGTATTAAGCTTTTTATACATCTTTGGGCTTGAAAGCTTTGGCCCTCTAGGTGTAGGAACATTATATTTAGAGTATGATATCCTCTACAGATCTCCTTGCTTTACCTTCTTAAATGGGATGTGAGAAACTGGAGAAGAGAAAAAAAAACTTTTACCACCATTATTAGCCTCCTGTTTAACCCTTTGCTGCACAACATGGGTCAAAAGTGACCCAAATCCAATGGAAAATAGGTATCTCCTGACTCACGATGCACATCAAAGAGTTAACTTCTTTACCTTGAAATTCTTTTTTAGCTTAATTACACTGTAGGACACTGTGACGGAAACCTCCTATTATTAATTAGTGGCCTGTAAAATTAGCTAGGTCTTCTGCAGCACTAAGAGGTGGTGTGTGCCAACTGTGTAGTTAAACTCCTGAAATGAGAAACAAGCTACTCGGTGGCCATGGAATGCCAGCTTCTGATGCAAATGTAACCCCTTCCATATCAAAGCTTGCTGTCTTCCAAAGCACCTACATACCCAGATGTTACCATATGTAACCCACGGAGGTACGTTTGATGTGCTCCTGAATGGAACCAGGGCAGCAGGTAGAGGCCCTGATTCTACTTACAGCACGGAAGAGTCTCTCTCTGTGAAAAATACCTACACACTCATTATCTTCTGCATTACCACACCTATGAAGTTCCAGCTGTGCTATATCCCCATTTTCTTAAATCAAGGGGAGATTCCCTGTGAATATTTTATGGAATGTAATTGAACAGAGCTGCGGCACCACATTAAAATTAATGTCATGTTTGTGTCTGCTGCATATTTTCACCCAAATGATTGTAATGGAAATGATCATGTGCCTGAGCCTGCATATAAAGAGAGAAGCTGCTCCTCAGCTAAGTGTCTGGGATGCTAATAGGAAGATGTTTTACGGCCGGAGACACACACAGGAGAGTGAGGGAGGGGTAACGACATGATAGCTGAGGTAAGAATTTCCGAAAATATTTTCAAATGTTTCAGCACCATCAGTAGCCAGATTCAAAATCAAATCGGCATGTGCCACAACTATTTATCTTCATGATTTAAAGTGAGGAACTTTAGGCAGCTGCTATTTTTCACCTCTTTAGGGGAATGAAAGTTACTCATTTCTGGCATTTAGACTTATTTTCTTCAAAGCAGAATTGAAAATGCACATAAAAGCAGGTGGGCAGAAATATACTTTTAGATCGAGTCAGAATGTGAATGAATCACTTGTATTGAAGTGGTGACTAATGCATGTATTGGGCCAATTTGTTGGGCCACATTGTAGATTTCCAGAGCTGACATTCTCAGTGAAAACTAAACATATTATCAGGGACTAACAAGCTGCCTGCAACAGTTAATGACTTTAATGTTGGTTATTCTCCAAAAATGGGTTTAAGGAAAGTTTTACCAGACTAAAAAAGTTCTGGTATCGATGCAAATTATATTTCAGCGGTGTTTAAATGCTGCAGAAGACTACTTGAAATTGATTTAAAAAAAAAAAAAAAAAGTTAAAAAACTATACATAGAAAACATTTGCTTGGTCAGAGAATTCTATTGTAACCTTCTCAATAATGTCATTTTCCAACTCTTTTATGTCACTAAGTCAATAGAAAATATAAGAAAGCAACCCCCCCACCCACCCAATGCACTGCACATCACCATTGTTAATTGTCTTCCCTTGGAGATGCTGTTGAACTTTGTTGCAAAGTGGGGAGGCATGTTCAGCGATGACAACCATATGGCTGTTATTACTGAATGAATACACAGTAGCGCCTCATTAAACACAGACCCAACAGAGTCTTCTGTCACTGCGGCTAACAGGGGCTGCCTGTCTGCATCACGGGTCGGGCCGGGCAGGTCTGTGCTGCAGCAGGCCTCCCCTGGCATGATGCTCCATCAGGAAGGCAGAAGGCAGCTGGGGGAGCAATAGAATAATGACAAAGAGCAAACAAGCCCCGACTTAGCTACAAACATGTGGCCAGAGATGGTGAGCGGCCTGCCAACATTCAAGAATATGATGCTCATGACAGTAGTAACAATAAAATTTTGAGCAGCAGATTATTTAGATTCGATGTTGCACAAAGTGTCTTTAAAAATAATCAATATTTTTCCCCCATTCCAGATGTCACTTTATGTAAAAGGTTCATTGTCTTTTCAAGGACACTGGAGAAAAGCATGTGCCCTCACAAAATATCTTAAGGGAAAAGATATAGAGTGCTTGTGATGTGCATTTATTTTGCCATCACCACCAGAACTTGACGAATGTGGCAATAATTTCAGTCGCAGAACACATTTTTCACTATCAGTAGTAGTCAATATAATAACTGAAATTGTGTTTAAAAATGCCTAAATCTGAATGAATTTGGTTTTCATTTAAGTCTTTTTGCCCTTTCACCAGTTTACTGTTTTAAACCCTGCCACTGCAGTTAAAGGTAAACTATTCATCGCTTCCTGAATCTCCTGAATATTTGGACTTAAAGCTGGACAAATTAATTCAGGCATCTTTATGGAGCCTCCAACGTTAACGGTAATTGTAAGGAAGTCATCGGCCATGTTTCTCAGTGTTAACATTTAGTATTAAGTTGATTTATGCAATCCAATTAAACCACTAAAGCGATAAAAAGTTACCGTCCACACATTCAGAGTTCTGGGTTTGCATTCTAATTCTCCTGAATTAAAACATTAAGCCATTCAAGTATGGTGCTCTTATGCCCAAATAAATGCCAAAGTAGTTCTTTATTGCTGACACAAGCAAAATGCTTGCTTTAATAACAAATACAGGTATGTAGCCAGAAAATGCAACATGCTGGGCAGTTTTAGGCTCTTAGTGAGCAATGCACCAACAGCTTTTGCCTTCTTGTTGTTCACTGCGCCATGAAAGGAAGCTTCCTTTCAGCAGCTATAAAACACAAAGCTAGATGGCTGTTTAATGTTTTTGTTAAACTATATTCTGGAGGAAAAAGTACATTGAGAGAATTGTGCCTAATCTCCAAATGCTTTCAAAATCGACCACATCAGTTGGCACAACAGAAAATTTCTATTCCATGTTGAGAAAATTTGACGCTTTTTGTTCAAGGCCTCGTTAGCTGAAATGCACTTCACCTAGAGCTGGCAGCTCAGGTAATTAGAGCCTTGTGCAGCTGAACACTTGAGCTGGAGAGTGTGCTGGAGAGAGGGCAGGCCTCACTACTGATCTCTTCTTCAAAGTCTAGACAAGCGTTTTGTGTTTGCATCGCTCTTCTCCTTCTCTCTTCAGCATGAAAACAGATTTACCCTTGGTTTTCAACACAGTCTCCACAAAATTGCGTTCCTATACAACTAAACTATAATCTCACATGTTTTTTGAATTAAACAGTCATTTTACTGATTCACTGGCACTTCTTTTTAACCAACCAATCTTATATTAGGTTGGGTGGGACTTGTCACCATGGAAATGAAGAAAATGGAGAAGACGCTTCAAACATTAGGTGAAAGGGTTTTATTTTCACTCTGATTCATTCTTATGCCGAACCTTAACCAAGCTTTTAACATGTGAAAGTGGCTCATAACAGGATACTTTCCTAAACCTAAACATGTAGTTTTGGTGTCTAAAAGTGGGCAAAAACCATGACTAGACGATAATAGAATTCCTTTTCCTGTTATTGCACATTGTGCAACAAAATCACTCCATAATCATGTCAGGGCATTATAAATAAATACAAGGTGCACCAGGTGGTAGGTAAGTGGCTAATAAGTACTCCGGTACTGACAGTCAGTGTGAGTTGACAGAGTTCAGTTCTCTTATGGCTCTGGGGTAGAAGCTGTTTTTCAGCCTATTTGTCCATGATTTGATGGACCTGAAGCATCTGCTTGAGGGTAGTGGGTGAAACAGATGATATCCAGGTTGAGACTGATCCTTAAAAATGTTTGTTGTCCTATTTAGGCATCGAAAGCTGAAAAAGTCCTCCAAAGAAGGCAGTGAGCAGCTGATGAGAGATGGAGAACCACTCAGTGATACAGAACAGTACAGTGCACCAGCATGCTCCGAATGGACTAGTGGTAAAGACTAGCTGTGGTTTAACTTTTTTTCTATTTTTAAAATGTCATCTCTGTCCTCAGAAGTAGCAATTTAAAGTGAATGTGTGGTTCATGTGTCCTCTATAGACACATTTGTAAAAATGAGCAGTTTTACAACAAATTTCAATTAAAAAAGGCATCACATTTCTCCCTGTTAATTTTTGACGCCAGAAACAGAGTTATTTATTATCAGACAAATTAATTAATTAATGCACTGCCACAAGTGCAGTGACTGCGAGAAGGACACGTGGTCAGTTTCACAAAAAATTGTAAAGTGACAGAAATAAATGATTACACAAATTCCCAACACAGTTTAACTTTATGTTAGGACTATACACAGATCAGCCACAACTTTACCAGTCAGTGATTTCAATGTTGTGACTGATAAATGTCTGACTGCAGTAGTTGAAATGAAAAAGTAGCAAGTAGCAAGATATGACTGAACTATTTAAAATAACATTACTTAATTGTAGTGAGTTCTGCCAAGACAAACTTAACAAAAAAGTGGTTTCTCACTTAATGCAATTTATGGGAGGTAAATTCATCGTCAGTGTTGCATTGAGTCATCAGATCACTGTCAATGATAACTATGTGGAAATGTCACTGCATGACGATAACAGTGACAATTCCTCCACTGAAGAGTTTGACACGCCTCCTTGCAGTCCTCTGTCACTCCACTGTTGTGTGTGCGTCAGAGACTGTGTGTTGTGTAGCTCAGACCTTTTGGGCCTTCACCTTGAAGCAACTTCAAGTCGGGCTCTTTTGGAATTATCCCGCTTCACTCAATCTAATATTGGTGAAGCTACATAACTGTGATCACAACACCAGTCATGAACTGGCTCTGGGGTTACCTATCTAGCTGCAATCACTCTTATGTGAACAAGGCGAAGCTGTTAATTATTTGTCAAAACTACAAAATTTCAAGGAAGGGAGCCAAGAAGAAAGCCAGGAAGGAATGCAGACATTAAACTGATTCTTAACTCCTGCAGTTTTCCATTTAGCAGATTCTACAGAGCAATAGTGCTGTGAATCCACACTAGTGTCAAACAATGCAAAAATATGAACACATTACAAATGATTTCACTTCAGTTAACATATTAGACTACAACAATTCCTCAAGCATATTTTTCTTGAAAATTGCTGCTTTTCCCCGCAACCAATTTTCAATTTCACAACTACTGCTACTTTGCCTTTGTAAAGTTAAAGATGAGTAAATCTTTTAAAACATACTGTGACAAAAAGACAGAAAACACTGATTAAAATTGTAAGTAAACAGTCACTGAGAAGCACTTGCACTAGTATATTTTAAGCCACACCATGACGCTTTCCCATATTTCTCTGTATAGTTTTAGTGTCTAAATTAATTAAGTAGTTTGTAGCCTAAGCAAAAGCAGTGATCAATGGAAAATGACTGAAAACAGTGTCTGAAAACAAAAATAAACAGTGAGTGAAAATGTCACAAAACAGCGATCGCACGCATGGCTTGGACCGTTAGGCTCCAGGGTGAAAATTCTGTGTTGTGTACCTCTTCCTTTCATCCAAATTTCTTAGTTGGACTTGGTTGCTCTTTTTTAATGTCAAAGGTAAAAAGCAAATAGCCAGTCATGTGACAAGGACACAAACCTACAAAAGACAACCGAGGTATCTCACAATTTTACAACCTTTAGTGTGAAACTCAATGTAGCTATTACACATTTTAGTGTGAGGCTGCATTGCAAATGACCCCAAAATCATGATTTAGAGATGAACAGAGAAGTGGCAAAAAAAAAAAAAAAAGGAGATGATGAAACAAGCTGAACAAGAGGTGAAAAGACTTTGGCAAAAGCACATTCAACAATCTGGCAAATGGTGACTTGCAGGTGTTTGGTGTAGGAAGTTAATGAGGGAAATCAGAACAGATGAGTGAGTGGGCAGGTAAGATCAGAGAACAGCAAGAACAGCAGAGTTTACTGAAGGATGGGAAGGAGCGACTGGATTGGCAATGATGGGACAGTTTGAGAGTTATCAAAAAGAACAAATAAGACCACACAAGAATAGAGTGAGGTTATGAACAGAATAGGGACAAATCAGAAAAGCAGACCCCACTTTGTAGAAAAGACTTTTCAAAAGAAATAACTGGAGGCATTTTTTGTCTCTAAGAGGGGAAACATCCTCAGTCGACCTCCTTCAATATGTAATTGCACATTTTCTGGGCGACCTATAGAACATTACAGTATGTAAAACAGCTATAATGATCACGACTTACACACCCAGAGTGGTTTGTGTATTCCACATGTACCTGACCCATTTAAAATCTTAACAACTCGACAGGAGCAATTATTTCGGGTGTGTTTCATATTTGAAATGTATCTAGGTTAACAGACTAGGCAACACTGCACAGTAATCAAAGTGCCTCTTTTAAATTACTAGCATTTCAAAAGTAGTGAACAGTCCTTGATAGCTGTTAAATGAGGTGTCCAAGCAGCTCATGCCCATTTTGACGCCTTTATTGATCTTAGCCATGTGCAGTAGCTTCTCATTTAATTGGCAAAAGTCTGAAAATACCAATTTTAAACATTTTAAACACGGCAGCATGAGCTTTTGTTTAGTGTGCTTCAGATTTGGGGAGTAAGGTGTAATTTTATAGCAGTGGACTTTAATCTGCAGCTACAAAACCTGAGCTGATTACATTGTCAGTTCGGAATTTCAGTCATGTAGTACTAAAACTTATAGATTGTTGAAACTGCAGCTGTCTAGAAACCACATTAGGTCAAGCAGCAGCTGGCCCAAATGGTATTGATAATAATAATATCTGTGATTACATTTCACTGTTATCCATCATAGCCATCGGTATGAGACTTGCTTTGCAGGCAGGTGTTCGCTGATTTACACTCTAAGGTTTAGTCTCACCTACTTTTTCGTTTCCCTGGACTTACACCACTGTAGAAAAGTGTCTATATTTTGGATTTTGGATTCCTTTTTGGTTTTGCACTCTCCAATTACTTTCACACCACTAACCAAATGTGTTAAATCATGTGTTAGCAAATATGCCACTTTACACACAGAAGTTTGGAAAAGGAAAAAAAAAAAAAACATTAAGTAAGAATACCTCCATCCATTTTTTACACCAAGGTACATGAATAGACAATAGGAGCAGTTGTGTGACTTTGCCTGGAGCAAGATGATGCTATTTGAAAGTCTGAGTGTCACTGTTCTCTCCTACTACAAGATTCCTCTAATACTACTCCCAGTGAGCATAACCCTTCAGGATCTATACTGCACACACTGCAGGACCCGAGCTTTAATTCTGTGCTGAATTGAACATGATGGAAAATATTTCTGGCCCAAAATGAATGACCGAATAAGTCATATTTTGCTTCCTGGAACTTGCCATATGCTCAAAAAACGAATTGTAGATCTTTTCCTTCCTCCCTGGCATTTATATTTAACCAAACTAACCACTAGTTTGACAAATGAAAGAACAGAAAAACTTCTTTGAGGACAGTGTGACAAGGTGTAGTTTGCTATTGTGCAGGTGGTGACTGACTGATTCATGGTTTCCCCTCTGAGATTTCTGTAGCTGTGCTGCTGCTGCTGCTGCTGGTCAGTGCAAACCCCACACAGCCCAGCTGATGCTGATACCAGCTCTCAGACTGTCTGCCCTCTACACACCCTGTACATGCCCAACCGATATGCCAATAGTCATACAAGAAAAAAATCACCAAAACACTTACGAGGGTAAGAGGTAATATTCTGTAAGGATAATAATGCATATTTATATGAACTTAATTGCTATGTAACTGGCCCATTATGTCTTGAAAGTGGGCTTAAAAACACAAAATTAGAGTTCTGGATTCGGTATTTACTAAGTGGAAAAAACTAACAAGGACAAATGTATTGTAGGAAATAACAGCTAGAGTATTTAGTTATAAGTCAAATAAAACAGAAAAGTATTAATGACAATGAAGTTTAACTAGGCATCACTGATCTGTCTCCACTTATAATCCAGCCTGTTATCGCCTAATGTGGTGCCACTTGAACTGCCAATATACAATATATCTAACATTTGACATTCAATGAGATTTTTCATTGGATTTTTTTTTAATGAAAGCATTTAATAATTTGATTACACAATAAAGAGTGTGTGGTGGTTTGTGTGAAGTAGTAAAGTGTGTTTGTCTTGTTTACCTGAGCCACAGCACACATTAGCATATCTCCAGGAAGGGAATCCAACAGGGCAATATGAAAACAGTCATCTGCCTCCACATTCCCACTGCATAATTTGCGCCTGCATTTACATATTTTTTTTTTGTATGGTAACTTAAAATATGAGTCATCTGGTGCCCTGCCAACTCAAAGTAGATGGATTTGTCACTAATTTGAATAAAATGTCACAATACCTACATTTGCCCACATTTTTAATTCATTCCTCTGTTCTCTTCTAAATCTCTTTTCTCCCTTAGTCTCTTTTACCTTTTTTCCTCCCTCAGTTTGTTTTCACCCCCTTAGTTTAAGGAAAAAAAGAGCCATTGTTAGCTTTCTAGTTCATTCTGGGTTCACACTAACTTATTAGATGAGCTCTTTCATCAAGCTGTTTTGGTGTATCCATCATCAACACTCATTTAATTTCTGACAATTGCCACATAGTCTGTTTCCGATAGAAGACAATGATAGAGCGCCTAATAAATTATGCAACTTTAACAACAAATGCAATATGATTTTTCACATTTGAGAAGACATTTTGGCACCAAGGATGCTGCAATAATCAAATGAAGGATCCTGCAGATTGCTGGTTTAACCTGTGTCTGATCTGTGCTTGGGAAAGTGGTAGGGTGCCTGACTCCCACTGTTCTATAATTGGAGCTCTAATGTCCAACTTATGGAATGCTGCAAATTCACTTAACTCCTCTATACTTGAAACAGTGATTCACTCTTAATTATCTCTTCATTGGGATGACAGAGAGATAGATAGAGTGTAAGAGGCAGAAGGGCTTACTGTATTATTTCACTCTATTGCACTCTGACCCCTGGAACGAAATGCACTCATGCATATACTATGTGTCCGTCTGATATGCAAAGAAGCCTTGAATAGTGTGCAGTGAAATGAGTAATAGCTAGATCTATAAGATGTAAATGTTGGTTTAATTTTCAGTGTATCTACCTTATTACTGTAGAAGGAATGTATTAACTTTTGCAATTATTAGTTTATTGTAATATAATGCAGGTATATTGTAATCACCCAATGATAGGAGATCACTGTGTGGGAATGCGAGAGTAGAAATGGCACTGAATGTACAACAGTGCATACAAATGTGCAATACCCACTCCACCTTCAGGGATGTAAACAGAGGAAATCAAGCGGAAAAGGAAGTATAGATGCTTTCCTATAAGGCAATGTAATCAATTATTTGATCATTTAGACCAACTGTGGAAGATCACACACTGGAATATGAAGAATTCCAGTTAAACCAGAGGACTTATTCATGTTTCATTGGAAGCAACCTATGTCTGTGCATAATGACTCATGATGAAGTGGTGCGGTCAACAAGATTTTGGTAAAACTGAACGTTTGTAACATTAAGTGTACAAACAGACAGTGGACAAGTACTGCAGTCATACTCTGAGGGATTTTTGTGTTTGTTTTGATACATGTGAAAACTTAGATGAATCCAAGCTGATCATTTCTAGTCCAGGTTTACACTATCAAAGTTAACTGGCCACTCATCAAGCTCAGAGAGGGTGAGTCTTTAAAGCTACTAAACCCACTTCAATTCAAAAGACATGCATTGTATCTCTGATCTTAGAGATTAAAAGACATTCATTTAACATTTTCAAAATGCAGACTCAAATAACAATAATTGCCCATAATATCAAATGCGTTCTTCCTGCAAAATGCATTTCATAATTTTTGCTGAAATATTCATTTTAGAATGATTAACTTCAAATTTGAGCCACAACTTTAGTCCTATTGCAAATGTGCTTGTCATTTAATAACCCTGCCCCACTTTAACCTTCATTCGTCATGCTGTGATGCAAGTTTGGGGAAAATAACGTACAATACAATACCTATAAATAGGACAAGCTCCTAACCGACAGCGTGACAGTCACATTGAAAGAAACCTGTTTGTTTCCTATTATAATGTTTTGCCACGCACACACACACACACACACACACACACACACACACACACACACACACACACACACACATACACGCTTTACAATCCAAGAGGGGGCCGTCGTGGTAAACTGGTAATAGTGGCCCAGTGTTTGCAGTTATTTTGCTGAAACAAAAATCATATACAAAATTTTCTTTTAAGGTCTTTTTTCAGAATATAACTAAAAATATGGATTTTTTTATTTTTAAAAAAAATAGCCATGAGGGGACCATCAGCCCTGCCTGACATCTACATATCAAAGAGTGGCCCTCCATAGCCTTCAGTGGAGCTGTAGGCGTTAACACAACAGTTCAGCCTGACCGACATCTACACATCAAAGAGGGGACTTCCATTGCAGGCTCTGGAGGGCCCCTCTTTCATACGTAGATGTCGGTCAGGGCTGCGATGGAACTGTCTGTGTTACACAAATGAATGAGTATTAAGTCTAAGTGTAACTTTAAAGTTATAAATGTTTAAACACATAAAAGTCATTTGACTTAATTGGTTTCTCTTACAAATCCCTGATTTGTTTGGCTTGGTTGCTTGGTTGCATGCACTAACATCATGCTCTTATCAAGAACTGTGACATCAGAAACAATTACTTAAATTTTTTATATGTGCGTCTCTATTCACATATATTCAGAAATACAGTTGAAATTTTTGTAAAGTAATATTTTTGAATGTTTGTCACACTTCCTGACAACAAACATGTCTTTGTTTTTCATTTTATATTAGGGGTTCTCACATTTTGCTGTGCTAGTATGAAATAACTATGAAATGAGATAAGTGTGAATTTCAAATTGGACCTTTGTATTGCCTCTTTATTATTTCACTCTTGAAGGTAAAACCTTTCATTTGAGGCTCGGATTTAAAAACTTCTGCAACTACAGTTTAATGTGGTCTAATGAACATCTTTTTAGCATCCATTTCAGAGTAAATAATTATTACAACAATGTCACAATAAAAGTTGTAAATGATTCTTTCTCTAATCAGGACTATATTGTAAATACTGAAACGATCTTCTATCCATGTATAAACACTGGGGTGTTAATGTCGCTCTGTGCTATCTAAAAGGGCCCTCGTGTCGTTATGGACTATCTAAAAGAGGACCCCTATCATTCTGTACCACCAAAGTGTGGACCTTATTCTCTGTCAGCCATAAAATCAATCAATTTTGTGAATAAGTTTCCACTTTAATTGAAAATAGATTAATTGAAGGAACTATGATATTATTTAGCATTACACTCACCTTCCTGCAGTAAGTAATATTTTTGAAAATAATTTTAAACATTGCATCTACCTGTAGATTGTGTTCAAAACAAACTGAATGAGGCTTATTTCATTTAAAGTGTTAAACAGAAAAAAGTAAAAAACTACAGTCTCGATGACTGGTGCAGAACAAATGCTGACAGTGACGCTACTATTGGCAGCAATGACAGTTTTGAGAGGTGGTGACCAAATCCTGTGCTGATGTGACTGAGATATTTGGTTGCACCGGTGCTACTATTCAGAAACTTACTTTGGAGCCCTGATCCCAGATGTGTGCACCTGAACATTCCTATAATATGTTTGCTTCTCTTCATCGTGAATGGTGAATTAGCACATACAGACCAGACCTCGACACATGAAGAGTGAAATATCAATTGAAGTGAACTTGGAATGGAATGACAATGACCTGGTTGACAGAGAATCTGCACACACGTGTACAATTCATCCAGCAGATTTACAAGCAGTGAAAAAGGGCCGCAATGGAATTGTGTGTGCCACACAAATGAATTGTTAGTAAGTCTAAGTGCAACTCTAAAGTTTTAAATGTTTAAACACCTCTCCTTTATACAAATATTGTGAAAATCATTTGACTTAATTAGTCTCTCTTACAAATCCCTGATTTGTTTGGCTTGGTTGCTTGGTTGCATGCACTAACATCATGCTCTTATCAAGAACTGTGACATCAGAAACAATTACTTAAATTTTTTATATGTGCGTCTCCATTCACATATATTCAGAAATACAGTTGAAATCTTTGTAAAGTAATATTTTTGAATGTTTGTCACACTTCCTGACAACAAACATGTCTTTGTTTTTCATTTTATATTAGGGGTTCTCACATTTTGCTGTACTAGTATGAAATAACTATGAAATGAGATAAGTGTGAATTTCAAATTGGACCTTTGTATTGCCTCTTTATTATTTCACTCTTGAAGGTAAAACCTTTCATTTGAGGCTCGGATTTAAAAACTTCTGCAACTACAGTTTAATGTGGTCTAATGAACATCTTTTTAGCATCCATTTCAGAGTAAATAATTATTACAACAATGTCACAATAAAAGTTGTAAATGATTCTTTCTCTAATCAGGACTATATTGTAAATACTGAAATGATCTTCTATCCATGTATAAACACTGGGGTGTTAATGTCGCTCTGTGCTATCTAAAAGGGCCCTCGTGTCGTTATGGACTATCTAAAAGAGGACCCCTATCATTCTGTACCACCAAAGTGTGGACCTTATTCTCTGTCAGCCATAAAATCAATCAATTTTGTGAATAAGGTTCCCCTTTAACTGAAAATAGATTAATTGAGGGAACTATGATATTATGTAGCATTACACTCACCTTCCTGCAGTAAGTAATATTTTTGAAAATAATTTTAAACATTGCATCTACCTGTAGATTGTGTTCAAAACAAACTGAATGAGGCTTATTTCATTTAAAGTGTTAAACAGATAAAGTAAAAAACTACATTCAATCACGATGACTGGTGCAGAATAAATGCTGACAGTGAGGCTACTATTGGCAGCAATGACATTTTTGGGAGGTGGTGACCAAATCCTGTGCTGATGTGACTGAGATATTTGGTTGCACCGGTGCTACTATTCAGAAACTTACTTACTTTGATACTAATGTTCATAATGTGGTAACAGACATTTTGGAATAAGTCAAAACATCACCTGTTTTTTAATGCCTTTTTGATTCAACAACTCCAGCTCTATACTAATATGCTTGTGTGGACAGAGGTAAAGCTGATGTTCCTGAAGGTTGATGCCCAACCCCCACACACAATTTACATTTCTATGTTGAGGTGCTACTGGAGACACTCTGCCATGGCAGAAGAGACAAACAGGTTTTTGCTGTAGCACAGCTCAACAGGCTGACTTACATTCAGATCAATGTACCTTGTAGTTATGCATGAATAAATTCTATCAGTTTCAGAAGTTTTATTCACTTTGCAAATCATGATAATCCAGGTATTCACAGAAAACTGAACCATTTAAGTCAAATAAATAAATAATTCTAGTTTCACTTAACAAATGTGCCAGAAATTTCATGTGTCAGTACAACCTCTTGTCATGTGTTGTTTTTTTGTGTTGTTTTGTTTTTAAAGCTAGAAGTATGAGTGTACTTTAAACACTTTAAAGTAGATTTTTCCTGTTTCTGAATATGTTGAGCCTGTCTTTTTCATTATAGCATGAACTGTCATTTGTTACCTTTAACAGCAGCGGAGAATTACATCAGCCTACTACCAGTGAAAAACTGCTCTGTCGCTGCAGGAGTTTTTAACTTCCAAAGGCATGGAAGGCCTCATGAAAATCATCAGCTAAAACACACCTTGACCCGTACTTCAGAATCCATTGCTGAGTGATAACTTACTGTAAGGCTCAGGTTAAACAAGCCAGATTCAGACTTCTCATCTGTTCTAGATAAATCTCTTTACAAGACACAGCAATGACAAAAAAAAATCCCTACAAATGGTCCCATCATTCTTTAATTCACAAATCAAGTGTGGGTGTTTTTTGGTTTTAGTTTTATTCCTACTTTCTACAGAAATGCAGAGCAAGACATTCCTTTACAAAAACAAAGTGGATCAATATTTGTTGGACAACAACTTCTCTACAAAGCTAGATTCCTTTTCTGTCACAGCTCTGTTGTGTGTTGTCCAGTCCTTTTACATCTGCTGGACGAACTGAGCAGACATGTGTGTAGATTGTCCTTCAGTCAAGCCCCTGTGTTGCTAGCCCAATTCACATCAATTGAACTCTTCGTGTGTCTACGTCTGGTCTGGCTCCACTGATTCACCATTCATGGGCTGGTGGATCAAACAGGCTGCTGTGATATGGGATTATCAAACGAGCAGCTATTAACACCATGGGTGAAGTCAATGAGAGGAAACAGGCAGCTGTAACTGCAACTCCACATCGCTGTCTGTAAACAGTGGTATTTTTCCTCAAGCTGACATCAGCCATGATGCTAACAGCTATTATGCAACAGACAACCACTTGTCCACTCTGAGACAAGGTAAATGTGGCTTTACATATAATAATCCCAGGCAAGTCTCACATATGCAACCAAAATGGTTGCATATGTAGCTATTTTTCAAGAGTGTCTGAGTTAAAATTTCACGTTGTCAGCAGTGTTTAATGATCATCAGGCTGATTTGGAGACACTCCAGCCATCATGGGCAGCTACCTTGTTAGATATTGTAAGCACAGGTTGCAATTTTTCTTGCTCTTTGGCTCAGTCAGTCTCTCCCTGATGGACATGTAGAACAATCCATTTAGCTGTTGCTGTGTTCCAAAGATGAAATGACGTCTAGCAGATTATCCCAAAATAAATGAATAAATGTGGACAGAGACAGGTTTGACTCTGACACACATGATGATCAGAATGCAGGGGCAGCTAGGGAAAGATGATGGAGTCAGCTAAACAGAAAAAAACTAGAAAACTACATTCAATCACGATGACTGGTGCAGAACAAATGCTGACAGTGACGCTACTATTGGCAGCAATGACAGTTTTGGGAGGTGGTGACCAAATCCTGTGCTGATGTGACTGAGATATTTGGTTGCACTGGTGCTACTATTCAGAAACTTACTTTGGAGCCCTGATGCCAGATGTGTGCACCTGAACATTCCTATAATATGTTTGCTTCTCTTCATTGTGAATGGTGAATTAGCACATACAGACCAGACCTCGACACGTGAAGAGTGAAATATCAATTGAAGTGAACTTGGAATGGAATGACAATGACCTGGTTGACAGAGAATCTGCACACACATGTACAATTCATCCAGCATATTTACAAGCAATGAAAAAAACCTTGCAAACAAAATTAAGACAGAAAGGAAATAATCATTTCAAATGAGTTGTTGTCCAACAAGTATTTAATGCTTTTTTCCTTTTGTAAGGACATTTTCTGCTATGTGTGTCTGCTAAAGGTAACAAATCATTTTTGAGATGCAAAAACCCTTGAAAATTCCCTACATTTAACTAATGTAGTACAAAGAGATTGCATTGTTTGCTTCACAGATCAAAACCTCATGCTTTTCTTTACAATTTCGTACTGGTGGATCCTGATGGTGGTAAAAATATGAATGTGAGGATTTCCTTTCCGTCAGAGGTGCGATTTCGATACTAATGTTCATAATGTGGTAACAGACATTTTGGAATAAGTCAAAACGTCACCTGTTTTTTAATGCCTTTTTGATTACAACAACTCCAGCTCTATACTAATATGCTTGTGTGGACAGAGGTAAAGCTGATGTTCCTGAAGGTTGATGCCCAACCCCCACACACAATTTACATTTCTATGTTGAGGTGCTACTGGAGACACTCTGCCATGGCAAAGGAGACAAACAGGTTTTTGCTGTAGCACAGCTCAACAGGCTGACTTACATTCAGATCAATGTACCTTGTAGTTATGCATGAATAAATTCTATCAGTTTCAGAAGTTTTATTCACTTTGCAAATCGTGATAATCCAGGTATTCACAGAAAACTGAACCATTTAAGTCAAATAAATAAATAATTCTAGTTTCACTCAACAAATGTGCCAGAAATTTCCTGTGTCAGTACAACCTCTTGTCATGTGTTGTTGTTTTTTTGTGTTGTTTTGTTTTTAAAGCTAGAAGTATGAGTGTACTTTAAACACTTTAAAGTAGATTTTTCCTGTTTCTGAATATGTTGAGCCTGTCTTTTTCATTATAGCATGAACTGTCATTTGTTACCTTTAACAGCAGCGGAGAATTACATCAGCCTACTACCAGTGAAAAACTGCTCTGTCGCTGCAGGAGTTTTTATCTTCCAAAGGCATGGAAGGCCTCATGAAAATCATCAGCTAAAACACACCTTGACCCGTACTTCAGAATCCATTGCTGAGTGATAACTTACTGTAAGGCTCAGGTTAAACAAGCCAGATTCAGACTTCTCATCTGTTCTAGATAAATCTCTTTACAAGACACAGCAATGACAAAAAAATCCCTACAAATGGTCCCATCATTCCTTAATTCACAGATCAAGTGTGGGTGTTTTTTGGTTTTAGTTTTATTCCTACTTTCTACAGAAATGCAGAGCAAGACATTCCTTTACAAAAACAAAGTGGATCAATATTTGTTGGACAACAACTTCTCTACAAAGCTAGATTCCTTTTCTGTCACAGCTCTGTTGTGTGTTGTCCAGTCCTTTTACATCTGCTGGACGAACTGAGCAGACATGTGTGTAGATTGTCCTTCAGTCAAGCCCCTGTGTTGCTAGCCCAATTCACATCAATTGAACTCTTCGTGTGTCTACGTCTGGTCTGGCTCCACTGATTCACCATTCATGGGCGGGTGGATCAAACAGGCTGCTGTGATATGGGATTATCAAACGAGCAGCTATTAACACCATGGGTGAAGTCAATGAGAGGAAACAGGCAGCTGTAACTGCAACTCCACATCGCTGTCTGTAAACAGTGATATTTTTCCTCAAGCTGACATCAGCCATGATGCTAACAGCTATTATGCAACGGACAACCACTTGTCCACTCTGAGACAAGGTAAATGTGGATTCTCCTTCATTGTTTTGCCTATCCAATTCACATCAACTGAAACCCTATAACCCTTCATGCATCTCCATCTGGTCTAGCTGCACTGATTCACCATTCAAATCATGGCGACTAACGATCTTTTTCCAAAGACCCAGTCACTGTTCAGATCACTGTGCAGGGTTATATATATATACTGGTCTCCTCACAGAAGTTTCAACTTGTCTTTTCTGTTTTGGGGAGCGACAGGTTTAAAGGACAGAAAGCATTTTCACGTGTTTTTACTTCATTGGAGAATCATCTACCTGAATATTTTATTTGTGCATCTTTCTATCAATATATAAAGATATAATAGTTGTATAGGTAAGTATATTGAAGAGGTACTGCCCTACCATCCTTCAAGTTTTTTTCTTCCTTCAAGCAAAGAAAATGTAAGGTAAGTTGCAGTTCTTTAATTTTCTAAAACCTCTATGTAAATGCTAACAATTTAAAAATGACTTTTTTTCCACTTACAATATAAACAAATTTATTTATTTAATGTACGTTATTGTATTAATAAACCTAAATAGATGTTGTTTCAATGGTCTTCTTTTTTCAACATATGGAGTGTATTGCACATAAAATATTATTTCATATTTGACAGGAAAATGAGACCCAGAAGAGTTTGTCCTGAAAAGGAAGCTTTGCACTTCATTGCTTCTGGGCAAGATAAAGGCTTGTTTCAGAAAAAAATCATCAATCAGGAGAAAGGTATGGCTGCACATAAAATTCTGTTGTCAATATTGTATGTCTGTTGAAATTGTAATTAATATTCAGTTTAGCACCTAATGTATTTTAATGCAGGAAATTGTGTATTAGAATTATTTGTTCTAGTTATGAAAATGTACCTTCCCAATTTGCCATGTAAGCAGCCTTAAAGTAGTTTAGGCAGATGCAAAATGGGAATTTACTTATTTGCTTTCTTATTTGAAGTTAGATGGGAGGATCTGTTCCACTTAACAAAACACTTGAGAAACAGAATCCCATTATCCATCATGCTAAACTAAATGGGTGTTGTGTCTTATTTAATATTTATGTCTAAATATGTAGGTAGCATTGATATTCTCATAGAACTCACAGCAAGAAAAACCTGAGAAGTTTTGCTGCACTATTATGAAAATCCAGATACTGTAATTCTTCTGCCTCATAGTTAATCTAAATATTTACAGTGACAGGTTTCAAAGTATTGTTGACAGTGTCACTGCTGAGCTGTTTTCTGTTGGGTGTGCCTGGTATGCAGCAACACATGAGCATTTACGAAACTTATATCACACTATTAATGTATTCTTATTTATTTTCTATTAATCAGGTTATGGAGTGTTTGCCACTAAAAACATTGAGCAAGGAGAATTCCTGCTGGAGTATGTTGGAAGACACATCACTGGATCTGAAGGAGAGGCACTGAGCTGACGATGCAGCATTCTGTCTTCTAATCTACTGTTTGTCAGGGACAATCTTCTGTAAGGATTAAAATAAATGGATGGCCTAACTAAATAATTGCAGTATTTTGTTATAATGTTTTAAACTGGAAAAATGTTCTTTCATCATACCAGTGGTCGTTGCAGTAAAGGACACAGCAAGACTTGGAAGATTCATAAATGATGATTCACATCAAGCATCAAACAGCAACATTAAAATAGTACGTATGTCTTTGAATTGTTTCCTCATAATACCTTTACTCATATCATTTGTGCAACCTCAGATAAATGTAACAGTATTTGATGTAATAGAAAATGTATTGTTTGTGTATGTGTGACCCAAAGATATTGGATGAGCAAGAAAGGGCCGACTTCTGTGTGCATTTTCAAAGTCAAATATCAGTGCAGAGAAGAAATTTGTGTATGACTGCAGAGGACCCTGACTGCCCATGGAGACAGGGTATTCTATTCTATATTTTTGCCATTCCATCATTTAATTGAGCATGTCTCTAATCCTCACCAAAAATCATTCTTCAAAATTCTGAAAAAACATTGTCAGTGATATAGTATAACATACTTTCAATCACTGACATCATCTTGTTGATGTAATTTGTTTCAGAAAGGACCATTACCATAACCTCCTCATGCAGGGAGCTCCAGGAAAAGGCGGTAAATCAAAGACCGTATGTTTCTTTTTTCTTTTTGCATGCTTTACAAAATTTTAAAATATGACAATGCCTAATGGTTGTTTTTCTGTATTTTCATGGAATCCCGCTGGAAGAGTTCATTAGAAAACCTTGAATCTCAGCCTGGCGTTACGAAAATTGGGACAACTTGTTTTTACACAGCAACAAAGGTTGCAAATGGAGTGCAATGCTGCTGAAATTTCCCAGGAGGGGCTACGAAGTTGCAGTGAAAAGGAGTTGCAAAGCATATTTCTGAAAATGAGATTAAAATGGCACATGTCCTATGTTCAGAAGAAGTTAAAACCAGAACATCTTTTACAACCAATTGCAGTGTTGGGAAGATAGTTACTTTGCCTATTTTGTCTCCCCTCTTTGCGAATACAGTCTGGTGGAGGGTAATTGAAAACAGAGAACTTTCGTGAGAGAGAAAGTTTGACTGAGGCTCGAAGACTGGGGATCTGCCAGGAGCTACTGCAAGGGACTACATTAAGTCCATTCACGCGGGGATTTTGCACAGAGACCTGAAGCCTGAAAACATTTTGTTTGGTAAAAAAAATGAATAAATTGTTTAGTCATAGCCATAAATATCTGGTAGAATGTGTTTATTATCCAATTTTTCATTAGACATGATAGTAAAGATGATGTTATTTTGTGGATATTGCATTAAGCAGTACATGTCTAAGGATCATTTTCAATATTCTACAGATATCAGCAACAAACTGTTTATCGCAGATTTTGGAGCAAACAGAAAACTGGATTTGGCACAGCCAACGTTGCTGTCTCAAATGGCTGGATCTTTTTCTTGGTCAAGTTATGAGGATGTTGGAGGCATACAATACAAGTACAAGAAAGAGTCAGATATCCAGGTAAGTTCATGATGGAAATGAGATTGACATTCAACACAATGCTAACAGTGATTAGCCAGGGAGTGTCTGTGATGTAGTGATGGATTCATCTTCTCACACTGAAGATGATATATCTGTCATTGAAATGGTAATTATGGATTAATTTTTTTTGGCCAGGGCTGGTAAATATTGATTTTAACTATGTGCTAAAACTACAAAAAAATGTTGTGAGATAATTTATAGCATTCATTTTCTTACTCTTTTTTTTGTATTTCAGGAAATAGAACCACAGATCTCCCTTTCCCTTGATATGTCAGAGGAAGAAGATGATGATGATGATGAACCAACAGAAGTAGATGATGAAGTAACCAAGAAAGTCATCAGAAAAAAGCAGTTAAGACTGGGATGAAAAAGGATGAAAATGTCCTTGAATGCAGTTTGAAGGGTATCCAAGTGAAAATGTCCTCAAACACCGCACACAAACATGTCTACGACAAGAAAAATTACTGCTTCTATTGTCAGAAGCCTTTCGGAAAAGTTTCAAGACACCTGATGCGAAAACATCAAGATGAAGTTGACGTTGCAAAGGCACTTGCACACAAGCAAGGATCCACAATGCGCAGCCTTCTTCTGAGCAAAATATGGAATGAGGGAAACTACCGAAATAACTGTTCAGGCCTATCCTCTGGTTAAGGACAAATAGTACCAAAAAAACAAACAACCTACATGTCATCAGCAACAGACCATATACCATGCCAGTTTTGTTTGGCTATGGGGGGGGGGGGGGGGGGGGGGGGGGGGGGGGGGGGGGGGGGGGGGGGGGGGGGGGGGGGGGGGGGGGGGGGGGGGGGGGGGGGGGGGGGGGGGGGGGGCGGCCTCTTTTTGTGAGATTATGAGTTTTTTTCTGTTATAAACTGTCTTGACAGTTTATTATGTAAAAAACCATTAGTTGTGCTTTTTACTGTTTTATATTTGTGACTGTAGGCAGGTGTTATGTGACAGCTATTGCTATTACAAGCAGTTAGGTAGAATACAAAACATTAGTGAAATGTAATGCTTTTCTTTTTCCTTAAAAAAATACTTATTCCATCTGCTTCTAAATAGCATTTAAATAGATAAAGTTTGAAAATGGTTGGAATATGCTCTGAAATTGAACCTTAGTATATTATGACAAAAATATTGAATCCAGTTATGTTTGAAGATACTGATTCTGTAAGTAACCCATCAAATATACCATCTCATCTCAAACTATGTTGAAGTTTACATTTTTGATTTCCCTCAAAAAACACCTCAGACTAATGTCAATCAGCCAACTTGCATTTACAGTCGAGAAAGGTTATAAAAACACCATCTTAGGACTTTGTAATGTCCAGGATTATTGAATTGAACATGACTCATCTCTTAGTTGAATCATTGATCAGGCATATATCCTCTTCTGTTCTTACACACACATGCAGGAGTGTGAACATCGCTCCATGCTATCTAAGAGGGAGTCTATGTCATTCTATGCCATCAAAGAGGGGACTCTTATCATTCAGTACCATCCAACAGTGGACTTTTTTTCCTTCTTCATTTAATTCTAACAGACATTTTCAAAAGGTTTTTATGCATTATTTATTTTTTTAATACTTATTGTGTATTGTAAAAAAACTAATTAATTTGCTGTCAGTATCCCCAATTGATTATTTCCGTTTATACGCAGTCGTGGCGAATGCCATGTACTAATATAAAAACACTGCAGCAGTTTCTAGCAATGATGTGATGCTACATGTAAGCTCTGTACCTTTACAACACTTAAGGTTACACATTAGCAGGAAATTAGGTTCAAGCTTTCTGTTCAGTCATGTTAAACTTTGTGTTTGTTAGTTATTATAATCTAATATATTAAATGTAGGGCTGCACAGTGGCGTAGTGGTTAGCACTTTCGCCTTGCAGCAAGAAGGTCCCTGGTTCGCGTCCCGGCTTTCCCGGGATCTTTCTGCATGGAGTTTGCATGTTCTCCCTGTGCATGCGTGGGTTCTCTCCGGGTACTCCGGCTTCCTCCCACAGTCCAAAAATATGCTGAGGTTAATTGATTACTCTAAATTGCCCGTAGGTGTGAATGTGAGAGTGCTTGTTTGTCTGTATATGTAGCCCTGTGACAGACTGGTGACCTGTCTAGGGTGTCCCCTGCCTTCGCCCGAGTCAGCTGGGATAGGCTCCAGCCCCCCCCGCGACCCTAGTGAGGATTAAGCGGTGTATAGATAATGGATGGATGGATATTAAATGTAAATCACAAATGTGTTGATAGTAATGCTATAACATTCATTTGTGATACCCTTAGGTTACTATTTTTACATTTCAAAAATTTCTTTCATACTCATCCATTCTGTAGTGTCCATGCCATGCCATGCCATGCCATGCCATGCTATCTAAGTGGGGCATCTGTGGTTAACTTTTTTCTCCACCATGCATCAACACATGCTTCTATTTACAGACAGAGGACAGAAGTACATTGTAAAATTTGTTAAAACCAGCAGTGAGTGATGCTAGATTCAAGCTTTGCACATTCACGGCACAAATTTGCATTTGTCTTCTTAGAAGAATTTTTATCACACCAGTAGAATGATAGCAGTTAAAATTCTTCCATTCTTTTAAGTTTTGATAATTATTTTTTATGTAATATATAATTTAGTTTATTTTTTTTTATCTGTGTCCATTGTGGAGTGTGAACATCGCTCCATGCTATCTAAGTGGGACCCGTGTCATTCTGTGCCATCAAACAGGGGACTTCTATCATTTTACAAAGTAGTAGTTTCCATCATATGCATCAACACACATTCTCAAACATACTGATTCAGGACACAAGTATATGGTCAAATGAACTTAAATTCTGTTCTTGGGAAAAATGATCAGAGTGTTTTAGGACTGAAAAATTTGAGATGTTTTATAAAAGTCTAACATCTGTATTTTAGTGGTTAATTCAAAATTTAAAGAAATTATCACAATCCTGGAAATTTTATGGTCAATATTGTCCTGGTTTTCTTTCACTACTTTTTTAAAAAAATTGTCTTTTTTCAGGTTTTTTTTGTGATAGTCCTTTATTTTAGTATAATTTAAAGTTTGAAGCTAGTTAAGACTTCTATTAAAGTTTAAATTTCCTTACAAAAAAGAATCAAATCATGTCTAATGAGACTGGTTCCTTCAGTAAGTAGTGCTGTAAAAAGTCTCCTTTTACAGCCTCAGAGCCTCTCTGGGGGGGG